>NW_026061093.1:0-91000 GCF_929443795.1 Astur gentilis | reverse complement strand
GTTTGCCTTTTCAGGAAAAGTTTCTGCTGAGAACGACCACCGTGACATGCTGAGTCTCTGGGAAAGCAGAGATCCCCAGTGCTGTTGCGGCTAAAGATAGGCTGCAGGGGGTAGTGAAGACCAGCAATATCTTTCAGGGCTGGCACCTTCCTTGTGGGAGAAGGAGCCAGACGTTTGCCTTTTCAGAAAAAGTTTTTGCCGAGAACGAGCACTGTGACATGCTGAGTCTCTGGGAAAGCAGAGATCCCCAGTGCTGTTGTGGCTAGAGATAGGCTGCAGGGTGATAGTGAAGACCTAAAAGAGATTTCAGGGCTGGCACCTTCCTTGTGGGAGAAGGAGCCTTAAGTTTGCCTTTTCAGAAAAAGGCTCTGCCGAGAGCGAGCACCATGAGATGCTGAGTCTCTGGGAAAGCAGAGATCCCCAGTGCTGTTGTGGCTAAAGATAGGCTACAGGGGGATATTGAAGACCTACAAGAGATTTCAGGGCTGGCACCTTCCTTGTGGGAGAAGGAGCCGTAAGTTTGCCTTTTCAGAAAAAAGGCTCCGTCGAAAACGAGCACCATGAGATGCTGAGTCTCTGGGAAAGCAGAGATCCCCAGTGCTGTTGTGCCTGTGGATAGGCTGCAGAGGGATACTGAAGACCTGCAAGTGCTTTCAGGGCTGGCACCTTCCTTGTGGGAGAAGGAGCCAGACGTTTGCCTTTTCAGGAAAAGTTTCTGCTGAGAACGACCACCGTGACATGCTGAGTCTCTGGGAAAGCAGAGATCCCCAGTGCTGTTGCGGCTAAAGATAGGCTGCAGGGGGATAGTGAAGACCAGCAATATCTTTCAGGGCTGGCACCTTCCTTGTGGGAGAAGGAGCCGTAAGTTCGCCATTTCAGAAAAAGGCTCTGCCGAGAGCGAGCACCATGGGATGCTGAGTCTCTGGGAAAGCAGAGATCCCCAGTGCTGTTGTGCCTGAGGATAGGCTGCAGAGGGATACTGAAGACCTGCAAGCTCTTTTAGGTCTGGCACCTTCCTTGTAGGGGAAGGAGCCAGACGTTTTGGTTTTCAGAAAATGTTTCTGCCGAGAGCGAGCACCATTAGATACTGATTCTCTGGGAAAGCAGAGATCCCCAGTGCTGTTGCGGCTAAAGATAGACTGCAGGGGGAAAGTGAAGACCTGCAAGATCTTTCAGGGCTGGCACCTTCCTTGTGGGAGAAGGAGCCAGACGTTTCCCTTTTCAGAAAATGTTTCTGCCGAGAGCGAGTACCATGAGATGCTGAGTCTCTGGGAAAGCAGAGATCCCCAGTGCTGTTTTGCCTGTGGATAGGCTGCCGGGGGATGGTGAAGACCAGTAAGAACTTTCACGACTGGCACCTTCCTTGTGGGAGGAGCCAGATGTTTGCCTTTTCAGAAAAAGGCTCTGCCGAGAACGAGCACTATGACATGCTGAGTCTCTGGTAAAGCAGAGATCCCTAGTGCTGTTGTGCCTGTGGATAGGCTGCAGGGGGACGGTGAAGACCAGCAAGATCTTTCAGGTGTGGCACCTTCCTTGTAGGAGAAGGAGCCAGATATTTGCCTTTCCAGAAAAAGTTTCTGCCGAGAACGAGCACCGTGACATGCTGAGTCTCTGGGAAAGCAGAGATCCCCAGTGCTGTTGTGGCTAAAGATAGGTTGCAGGGGGACGGTGAAGACCAGCAAGATCTTTCAGGGCTGGCACCTTCCTTGTGGGAGAAGGATCCAGACGTTTGCCTTTTCAGAAAAAGCCTCTGCCGAGAGCGAGCACCATGAGATGCTGAGTCTCTGGGAAAGCAGAGATCCCCAGTGCTGTTGTGCCTGTGGATAGGCTGCAGGGGGACCGTGAAGACCAGCAACATCTTTCAGGGCTGGCACCTTCCTTGTGGGAGAAGGAGCCAGACGTTTGCCTTTTCAGAAAAAGGCTCTGCCGAGAGCGAGCACCATGAGATGCTGAGTCTCTGGGAAAGCAGAGATCCCCAGTGCTGTTGCGGCTAAAGATAGGCTACAGGGGGATATTGAAGACCTACAAGAGATTTCAGGGCTGGCACCTTCCTTGTGGGAGAAGGAGCCGTAAGTTTGCCTTTTCAGAAAAAAGGCTCCGTCGAAAACGAGCACCATGAGATGCTGAGTCTCTGGGAAAGCAGAGATCCCCAGTGCTGTTGTGCCTGTGGATAGGCTGCAGAGGGATACTGAAGACCTGCAAGTGCTTTCAGGGCTGGCACCTTCCTTGTGGGAGAAGGAGCCAGACGTTTGCCTTTTCAGGAAAAGTTTCTGCTGAGAACGACCACCGTGACATGCTGAGTCTCTGGGAAAGCAGAGATCCCCAGTGCTGTTGCGGCTAAAGATAGGCTGCAGGGGGATAGTGAAGACCAGCAATATCTTTCAGGGCTGGCACCTTCCTTGTGGGAGAAGGAGCCAGACATTTGCCTTTCCAGAAAAAGTTTCTGCCGAGAGCGAGCACCATGAGATGCTGAGTCTCTGGGAAAGCAGAGATCCCCAGTGCTGTTGTGGCTAAAGATAGGCTGCAGGGGGACCGTGAAGACCAGCAACATCTTTCAGGGCTGGCACCTTCCTTGTGGGAGAAGGAGCCAGACGTTTGCCTTTTCAGAAAAAGGCTCTGCCGAGAGCGAGCACCATGAGATGCTGAGTCTCTGGGAAAGCAGAGATCCCCAGTGCTGTTGCGGCTAAAGATAGGCTACAGGGGGATATTGAAGACCTACAAGAGATTTCAGGGCTGGCACCTTCCTTGTGGGAGAAGGAGCCGTAAGTTTGCCTTTTCAGAAAAAAGCATCCGTCGAAAACGAGCACCATGAGATGCTGAGTCTCTGGGAAAGCAGAGATCCCCAGTGCTGTTGTGCCTGTGGATAGGCTGCAGAGGGATACTGAAGACCTGCAAGTGCTTTCAGGGCTGGCACCTTCCTTGTGGGAGAAGGAGCCCTAAGTTTGCCTTTTCAGAAAAAGGCTCTGCCGAGAGCGAGCACCATGAGATGCTGAGTCTCTGGGAAAGCAGAGATCCCCAGTGCTGTTGCGTCTAAAGATAGGCTGCAGGGGGATAGTGAAGACCTGCAAGAGCTTTCAGGTCTGGCACCTTCCTTGTGGGAGAAGGAGCCAGACGTTTGCCTTTAAAGAAAATGTTTCTGCCGAGAGCGAGCACCATGAGATGCTGAGTCTCTGGGAAAGCAGAGATCCCCAGTGCTGTTGTGCCTGTGGATAGGCTGCAGAGGGATACTGAAGACCTACAAGTGCTGTCAGGGCAGGCACCTTCCTTGTGGGAGAAGGAGCCAGACGTTTGCCTTTTCAGAAAATGTTTCTGCCGAGAGCGAGCACCATGACATGCTGAGTCTCTCGGATAGCAGAGATCCCCAGTGCTGTTGTGCCGGAGGATAGCCTGCAGGGGGTCTGTGAAGACCAGCAAGATCTTTCAGGGCTGGCACCTTCCTTGTGGAGAAGGATCCAGACGTTTGCCTTTTCAGAAAAAGCCTCTGCCGAGAGCGAGCACCATGAGATGCTGAGTCTCTGGGAAAGCAGAGATCCCCAGTGCTGTTGTGGCTAAAGATAGGCTACAGCGGAACGGTGAAGACCAGCAAGAAATTTCAGAGCTGGCACCTTCCTTGTGGGAGAAGGAGCCATAAGTTTGACTTTTCAGAAAATGTATCTGCCGAGAACGAGCACTATGACATGCTGAGTCTCTGGGAAAGCAGAGATCCCCAGTGCTGTTGTGCCTGTGGATAGGCTGCAGGGGGACGGTGAAGACCAGCAAGATCTTTCAGGGAGGGCACCTTCCTTGTAGGAGAAGGAGCCAGACATTTGCCTTTCCAGAAAAAGTTTCTGCCGAGAACGAGCACCATGACATGCTGAGTCTCTAGGAAAGCAGAGATCCCCAGTGCTGCTGTGGCTAAAGATAGGCTGCAGGGGGACGGTGAAGACCAGCAAGATCTTTCAGGGCTGGCACCTTCCTTGTGGGAGAAGGAGCCGTAAGCTCGCCATTTCAGAAAAAGGCTCTGCCGAGAGCGAGCACCATGGGATGCTGAGTCTCTGGGAAAGCAGAGATCCCCAGTGCTGTTGTGCCTGAGGATAGGCTGCAGAGGGATACTGAAGACCTGCAAGTTCTTTTAGGTCTGGCACCTTCCTTGTAGGGGAAGGAGCCAGACGTTTTGGTTTTCAGAAAATGTTTCTGCCGAGCGAGCACCATTAGATACTGATTCTCTGGGAAAGCAGAGATCCCCAGAGCTGTTGCGGCTAAAGATAGACTGCAGGGGGAAAGTGAAGACCTGCAAGAGCTTTCAGGGCTGGCACCTTGCTTGTGGGAGAAGGAGCCAGACGTTTCCCTTTTCAGAAAATGTTTCTGCCGAGAGTGACCACCATGAGATGCTTAGTCTCTGGGAAAGCAGAGATCCCCAGTGCTGTTTTGCCTGTGGATAGGCTGCCGGGGGATGGTGAAGACCAGTAAGAACTTTCACGGCTGGCACCTTCCTTGTGGGAGGAGCCAGATGTTTGCCTTTTCAGAAAAAGGCTCTGCCGAGAACGAGCACTATGACATGCTGAGTCTCTGGTAAAGCAGAGATCCCTAGTGCTGTTGTGCCTGTGGATAGGCTGCAGGGGGACGGTGAAGACCAGCAAGATCTTTCAGGTGTGGCACCTTCCTTGTAGGAGAAGGAGCCAGATATTTGCCTTTCCAGAAAAAGTTTCTGCCGAGAACGAGCACCGTGACATGCTGAGTCTCTGGGAAAGCAGAGATCCCCAGTGCTGTTGTGGCTAAGGATAGGCTGCAGGGGGACGGTGAAGACCAGCAAGATCTTTCAGGGCTGGCACCTTCCTTGTGGGAGAAGGATCCAGACGTTTGCCTTTTCAGAAAAAGCCTCTGCCGAGAGCGAGCACCATGAGATGCTGCGTCTCTGGGAAAGCAGAGATCCCCAGTGCTGTTGCGGCTAAAGATAGGCTACAGGGGGATATTGAAGACCTACAAGAGATTTCAGGGCTGGCGCCTTCCTTGTGGGAGAAGGAGCCGTAAGTTTGCCTTTTCAGAAAAAGGCTCTGCCGAGAGCGAGCACCATGAGATGCTGAGTCTCTGGGAAAGCAGAGATCCCCAGTGCTGTTGTGCCTGTGGATAGGCTGCAGAGGGATACTGAAGACCTACAAGTGCTGTCAGGGCAGGCACCTTCCTTGTGGGAGAAGGAGCCAGACGTTTGCCTTTTCAGAAAATGTTTCTGCCGAGAGCGAGCACCATGACATGCTGAGTCTCTCGGATAGCAGAGATCCCCAGTGCTGTTGTGCCTGAGGATAGCCTGCAGGGGGTCTGTGAAGACCAGCAAGATCTTTCAGGGCTGGCACCTTCCTTGTGGAGAAGGATCCAGACGTTTGCCTTTTCAGAAAAAGCCTCTGCCGAGAGCGAGCACCATGAGATGCTGAGTCTCTGGGAAAGCAGAGATCCCCAGTGCTGTTGTGGCTAAAGATAGGCTACAGGGGAACGGTGAAGACCAGCAAGAAATTTCAGAGCTGGCACCTTCCTTGTGGGAGAAGGAG
This sequence comes from Astur gentilis, assembly GCF_929443795.1. NCBI lineage: Eukaryota > Metazoa > Chordata > Aves > Accipitriformes > Accipitridae > Astur > Astur gentilis. The sequence goes on along the minus strand of NW_026061093.1, from coordinate 85,478 downwards.
CCATAAGTTTGACTTTTCAGAAAATGTATCTGCCGAGAACGAGCACTATGACATGCTGAGTCTCTGGGAAAGCAGAGATCCCCAGTGCTGTTTTGCCTGTGGATAGGCTGCCGGGGGATGGTGAAGACCAGTAAGAACTTTCACGGCTGGCACCTTCCTTGTGGGAGGAGCCAGATGTTTGCCTTTTCAGAAAAAGGCTCTGCCGAGAACGAGCACTATGACATGCTGAGTCTCTGGTAAAGCAGAGATCCCTAGTGCTGTTGTGCCTCTGGATAGGCTGCAGGGGGACGGTGAAGACCAGCAAGATCTTTCAGGGCTGGCACCTTCCTTGTAGGAGAAGGAGCCAGACGTTTGCCTTTTCAGAAAAAGGCTCTGCCGAGAGCGAGCACAATGAGATGCTGAGTCTCTGGGAAAGCAGAGATCCCCAGTGCTGTTGTGGCTAAAGATAGGCTGCAGGGGGATAATGAATACCTTCAAGTGCTTTTAGGGCTGGCACCTTCCTTGTGGGAGAAGGAGCCAGACGTTTGCCTTTTCAGAAAAAGGCTCTGCCGAGATCGAGCACGATGAGATTCTGAGTCTCTGGGAAAGCAGAGATCCCCAGTGCTGTTGTGCCTGTGGATAGGCTGCCGGCGGATGGTGAAGACCAGTAAGATCTTTCAGGGCTGACACCTTCCTTGGGGGAGAAGGAGCCGTAAGTTTGCCTTTTCAGAAAAAGTTTCTGCCGAGAACGAGCACCGTGACATGCTGAGTCTCTGGGAAAGCAGAGATCCCCAGTGCTGTTGTGCCTCTGGATAGGCTGCAGGGGGACGGTGAAGACCAGCAAGATCTTTCAGGGCTGGCACCTTCCCTGTGGGAGAAGGAGCCAGACGTTTGCCTTTTCAGAAAAATTTTCTGCCGAGAACGAGCACCATGACATGCAGAGTCTCTGGGAAAGCAGAGATCCCCAGTGCTGTTCCGGCTCTAGATAGGCTGCAGAGCGATAGTGAAGAGCAGCAAGAGCTTTCAGGGCTGGCACCTTCCTTGTGGGAGAAGGAGCCAGACGTTTGCCTTTTCAGAAAAAGTTTTTGCCGAGAACGAGCACTGTGACATGCTGAGTCTCTGGGAAAGCAGAGATCCCCAGTGCTGTTGTGGCTAGAGATAGGCTGCAGGGTGATAGTGAAGACCTAAAAGAGATTTCAGGGCTGGCACCTTCCTTGTGGGAGAAGGAGCCGTAAGTTTGCCTTTTCAGAAAAAGGCTCTGCCGAGAGCGAGCACCATGAGATGCTGAGTCTCTGGGAAAGCAGAGATCCCCAGTGCTGTTGTGCCTGTGGATAGGCTGCAGGGGGACGCTGAAGAGCAGTAAGATCTTTCAGGGCTGGCACCTTCCTTGTGGGAGAAGGAGCCAGACGTTTGCATTTTCAGAATATGTTTTGCCGAGAGCGAGCACCATGAGATGCTGAGTCTCTAGGAAAGCAGAGATCCCCAGTGCTGTTGTGGCTAAAGATAGGCTACAGGGGGACGGTGAAGAGCAGTAAGATCTTTCAGGGCTGGCACCTTCATTGTGGGAGAAGGAGCCAGACGTTTGCCTTTTTAGAAATAGGCTCTGCCGAGAGCGAGCACCATGACATGCTGAGTCTCTGGGAAAGCAGAGATCCCCAGTGCTGTTGTGGCTAAAGATAGGCTGCAGGGGGATAGTGAAGACCTGCAAGAGCTTTCAGGGCTGGCACCTTCCTTGTGGGAGAAGGAGCCAGATTTTGGCCTTTTCAGAAAAAGGCTCTGCCGAGAGCGAGCACCATGAGATGCTGAGTCTCTGGGAAAGCAGATATCCCCAGTGCTGTTGCGTCTAAAGATAGGCTGCAGGGGGATAGTGAAGACCTGCAAGAGCTTTCAGGTCTGGCACCTTCCTTGTGGGAGAAGGAGCCAGACGTTTGCCTTTAAAGAAAATGTTTCTGCCGAGAGCGAGCACCATGAGATGCTGAGTCTCTGGGAAAGCAGAGATCCCCAGTGCTGTTGTGCCTGTGGATAGGCTGCAGAGGGATACTGAAGACCTACAAGTGCTTTCAGGGCAGGCACCTTCCTTGTGGGAGAAGGAGCCAGACGTTTGCCTTTTCAGAAAATGTTTCTGCCGAGAGCGAGCACCATGACATGCTGAGTCTCTCGGATAGCAGAGATCCCCAGTGCTGTTGTGGCTAAAGATAGGCTGCAGGGGGACGATGAAGACCAGCAAGATCTTTCAGGGCTGGCACCTTCCTTGTGGAGAAGGATCCAGACGTTTGCCTTTTCAGAAAAAGCCTCTGCCGAGAGCGAGCACCATGAGATGCTGAATCTCTGGGAAAGCAGAGATCCCCAGTGCTGTTGTGGCTAAAGATAGGCTACAGGGGAACGGTGAAGACCAGCAAGAAATTTCAGAGCTGGCACCTTCCTTGTGAGAGAAGGAGCCATAAGTTTTACTTTTCAGAAAATGTATCTGCCGAGAACGAGCACTATGACATGCTGAGTCTCTGGGAAAGCAGAGATCCCCAGTGCTGTTGTGCCTGTGGATAGGCTGCAGGGGGACGGTGAAGACCAGCAAGATCTTTCAGGTCTGGCACCTTCCTTGTAGGAGAAGGAGCCAGACATTTGCCTTTCCAGAAAAAGTTTCTGCCGAGAACGAGCACCATGACATGCTGAGTCTCTAGGAAAGCAGAGATCCCCAGTGCTGCTGTGGCTAAAGATAGGCTGCAGGGGGACGGTGAAGACCAGCAAGATCTTTCAGGGCTGGCACCTTCCTTGTGGGAGAAGGAGCCGTAAGTTCGCCATTTCAGAAAAAGGCTCTGCCGAGAGCGAGCACCATGGGATGCTGAGTCTCTGGGAAAGCAGAGATCCCCAGTGCTGTTGTGCCTGAGGATAGGCTGCAGAGGGATACTGAAGACCTGCAAGTTCTTTTAGGTCTGGCACCTTCCTTGTAGGGGAAGGAGCCAGACGTTTTGGTTTTCAGAAAATGTTTCTGCCGAGAGCGAGCACCATTAGATACTGATTCTCTGGGAAAGCAGAGATCCCCAGTGCTGTTGCGGCTAAAGATAGACTGCAGGGGGAAAGTGAAGACCTGCAAGAGCTTTCAGGGCTGGCACCTTGCTTGTCGGAGAAGGAGCCAGCCGTTTGCCTTTTCAGAAAATGTTTCTGCCGAGAGTGACCACCATGAGATGCTTAGTCTCTGGGAAAGCAGAGATCCCCAGTGCTGTTGTGCCTGAGGATAGGCTGCAGGGGGTCTGTGAAGACCAGCAAGATCTTTCAGGGCTGGCACCTTCCTTGTGGGAGAAGGAGCCAGACGTTTCCCTTTTCAGAAAATGTTTCTGCCGAGAGCGAGTACCATGAGATGCTGAGTCTCTGGGAAAGCAGAGATCCCCAGTGCTGTTTTGCCTGTGGATAGGCTGCCGGGGGATGGTGAAGACCAGTAAGAACTTTCACGGCTGGCACCTTCCTTGTGGGAGGAGCCAGATGTTTGCCTTTTCAGAAAAAGGCTCTGCCGAGAACGAGCACTATGACATGCTGAGTCTCTGGTAAAGCAGAGATCCCTAGTGCTGTTGTGCCTGTGGATAGGCTGCAGGGGGACGGTGAAGACCAGCAAGATCTTTCAGGGCTGGCACCTTCCTTGTAGGAGAAGGAGCCAGATATTTGCCTTTCCAGAAAAAGTTTCTGCCGAGAACGAGCACCGTGACATGCTGAGTCTCTGGGAAAGCAGAGATCCCCAGTGCTGTTGCGGCTAAAGATAGTCTGCAGGGTGAGAGTGAAGACCTAAAAGAGATATCAGGACTGGCACCTTCCTTGTGGGAGAAGGAGCCGTAAGTTTGTCTTACAGAAAAAGGCTCAGCCGAGAGCGAGCACCATGAGATGCTGAGTCTCTGGGAAAGCAGAGATCCCCAGTGCTGTTGTGCCTGAGGATAGGCTGCAGAGGGATACTGAAGACCTGCAAGTGCTTTTAGGTCTGGCACCTTCCTTGTGGGAGAAGGAGCCAGACGTTTGCATTTTCAGAATATGTTTTGCCAAGAGCGAGCACCATGAGATGCTGAGTCTCTAGGAAAGCAGAGATCCCCAGTGCTGTTGTGGCTAAAGATAGGCTACAGGGGGACGGTGAAGAGCAGTAAGATCTTTCAGGGCTGGCACCTTCATTGTGGGAGAAGGAGCCAGACGTTTGCCTTTTTAGAAATAGGCTCTGCCGAGAGCGAGCACCATGACATGCTGAGTCTCTGGGAAAGCAGAGATCCCCAGTGCTGTTGTGGCTAAAGATAGGCTGCAGGGGGATAGTGAAGACCTGCAAGAGCTTTCAGGGCTGGCACCTTCCTTGTGGGAGAAGGAGCCAGATGTTGGCCTTTTAAGAAAAAGGCTCTGCCGAGAGCGAGCACCATGAGATGCTGAGTCTCTGGGAAAGCAGATATCCCCAGTGCTGTTGCGTCTAAAGATAGGCTGCAGGGGGATAGTGAAGACCTGCAAGAGCTTTCAGGTCTGGCACCTTCCTTGTGGGAGAAGGAGCCAGACGTTTGCCTTTAAAGAAAATGTTTCTGCCGAGAGCGAGCACCATGAGATGCTGAGTCTCTGGGAAAGCAGAGATCCCCAGTGCTGTTGTGCCTCTGGATAGGCTGCAGAGGGATACTGAAGACCTACAAGTGCTTTCAGGGCAGGCACCTTCCTTGTGGGAGAAGGAGCCAGACGTTTGCCTTTTCAGAAAATGTTTCTGCCGAGAGCGAGCACCATGACATGCTGAGTCTCTCGGATAGCAGAGATCCCCAGTGCTGTTGTGGCTAAAGATAGGCTGCAGGGGGACGATGAAGACCAGCAAGATCTTTCAGGGCTGGCACCTTCCTTGTGGAGAAGGATCCAGACGTTTGCCTTTTCAGAAAAAGCCTATGCCGAGAGCGAGCACCATGAGATGCTGAATCTCTGGGAAAGCAGAGATCCCCAGTGCTGTTGTGGCTAAAGATAGGCTACAGGGGAACGGTGAAGACCAGCAAGAAATTTCAGAGCTGGCACCTTCCTTGTGGGAGAAGGAGCCATAAGTTTGACTTTTTAGAAAATGTATCTGCCGAGAACGAGCACTATGACATGCTGAGTCTCTGGGAAAGCAGAGATCCCCAGTGCTGTTGTGCCTGTGGATAGGCTGCAGGGGGACGGTGAAGACCAGCAAGATCTTTCAGGGAGGGCACCTTCCTTGTAGGAGAAGGAGCCAGACATTTGCCTTTCCAGAAAAAGTTTCTGCCGAGAACGAGCACCATGACATGCTGAGTCTCTAGGAAAGCAGAGATCCCCAGTGCTGCTGTGGCTAAAGATAGGCTGCAGGGGGACGGTGAAGACCAGCAAGATCTTTCAGGGCTGGCACCTTCCTTGTGGGAGAAGGAGCCGTAAGTTCGCCATTTCAGAAAAAGGCTCTGCCGAGAGCGAGCACCATGGGATGCTGAGTCTCTGGGAAAGCAGAGATCCCCAGTGCTGTTGTGCCTGAGGATAGGCTGCAGAGGGATACTGAAGACCTGCAAGTTCTTTTAGGTCTGGCACCTTCCTTGTAGGGGAAGGAGCCAGACGTTTTGGTTTTCAGAAAATGTTTCTGCCGAGAGCGAGCACCATTAGATACTGATTCTCTGGGAAAGCAGAGATCCCCAGTGCTGTTGCAGCTAAAGATAGACTGCAGGGGGAAAGTGAAGACCTGCAAGAGCTTTCAGGGCTGGCACCTTGCTTGTCGGAGAAGGAGCCAGCCGTTTGCCTTTTCAGAAAATGTTTCTGCCGAGAGTGACCACCATGAGATGCTTAGTCTCTGGGAAAGCAGAGATCCCCAGTGCTGTTGTGCCTGAGGATAGGCTGCAGGGGGTCTGTGAAGACCAGCAAGATCTTTCAGGGCTGGCACCTTCCTTGTGGGAGAAGGAGCCAGACGTTTCCCTTTTCAGAAAATGTTTCTGCCGAGAGCGAGTACCATGAGATGCTGAGTCTCTGGGAAAGCAGAGATCCCCAGTGCTGTTTTGCCTGTGGATAGGCTGCCGGGGGATGGTGAAGACCAGTAAGAACTTTCACGGCTGGCACCTTCCTTGTGGGAGGAGCCAGATGTTTGCCTTTTCAGAAAAAGGCTCTGCCGAGAACGAGCACTATGACATGCTGAGTCTCTGGTAAAGCAGAGATCCATAGTGCTGTTGTGCCTCTGGATAGGCTGCAGGGGGACGGTGAAGACCAGCAAGATCTTTCAGGGCTGGCACCTTCCTTGTAGGAGAAGGAGCCAGACGTTTGCCTTTTCAGAAAAAGGCTCTGCCGAGAGCGAGCACAATGAGATGCTGAGTCTCTGGGAAAGCAGAGATCCCCAGTGCTGTTGTGGCTAAAGATAGGCTGCAGGGGGATAATGAATACCTTCAAGATCTTTCAGGGCTGGCACCTTCCTTGTGGGAGAAGGAGCCAGACGTTTGCCTTTTCAGAAAAAGGCTCTGCCGAGATCGAGCACGATGAGATTCTGAGTCTCTGGGAAAGCAGAGATCCCCAGTGCTGTTGTGCTTGTGGATAGGCTGCCGGCGGATGGTGAAGACCAGTAAGATCTTTCAGGGCTGACACCTTCCTTGGGGGAGAAGGAGCCGTAAGTTTGCCTTTTCAGAAAAAGTTTCTGCCGAGAACGAGCACCGTGACATGCTGAGTCTCTGGGAAAGCAGAGATCCCCAGTGCTGTTGTGCCTCTGGATAGGCTGCAGGGGGACGGTGAAGACCAGCAAGATCTTTCAGGGCTGGCACCTTCCCTGTGGGAGAAGGAGCCAGACGTTTGCCTTTTCAGAAAAAGTTTCTGCCGAGAACGAGCACCATGACATGCAGAGTCTCTGGGAAAGCAGAGATCCCCAGTGCTGTTCCGGCTCTAGATAGGCTGCAGAGCGATAGTGAAGAGCAGCAAGAGCTTTCAGGGCTGGCACCTTCCTTGTGGGAGAAGGAGCCAGACGTTTGCCTTTTCAGAAAAAGTTTTTGCCGAGAACGAGCACTGTGACATGCTGAGTCTCTGGGAAAGCAGAGATCCCCAGTGCTGTTGTGGCTAGAGATAGGCTGCAGGGTGATAGTGAAGACCTAAAAGAGATTTCAGGGCTGGCACCTTCCTTGTGGGAGAAGGAGCCGTAAGTTTGCCTTTTCAGAAAAAGGCTCTGCCGAGAGCGAGCACCATGAGATGCTGAGTCTCTGGGAAAGCAGAGATCCCCAGTGCTGTTGTGCCTGTGGATAGGCTGCAGGGGGACGCTGAAGAGCAGTAAGATCTTTCAGGGCTGGCACCTTCCTTGTGGGAGAAGGAGCCAGACGTTTGCATTTTCAGAATATGTTTTGCCGAGAGCGAGCACCATGAGATGCTGAGTCTCTAGGAAAGCAGAGATCCCCAGTGCTGTTGTGGCTAAAGATAGGCTACAGGGGGACGGTGAAGAGCAGTAAGATCTTTCAGGGCTGGCACCTTCATTGTGGGAGAAGGAGCCAGACGTTTGCCTTTTTAGAAATAGGCTCTGCCGAGAGCGAGCACCATGAGATGCTGAGTCTCTGGGAAAGCAGAGATCCCCAGTGCTGTTGTGCCTGTGGATAGCCTGCAGAGGGATACTGAAGAACTGCAAGTGCTTTCAGGGCTGGCACCTTCCTTGTGGGAGAAGGAGCCAGACGTTTGCCTTTTCAGAAAAAGGCTCTGCCGAGAGCGAGCACCATGACATGCTGAGTCTCTGGGAAAGCAGAGATCCCCAGTGCTGTTGTGCCTGTGGATAGGCTGCAGGCGGACGGTGAAGACCAGCAAGATCTTTCAGGGATGGCACCTTCCTTGTAGGAGAAGGAGCCAAACATTTCTCTTTCCAGAAAATGTTTCTGCCGAGAAAGAGCACCCTGACATGCTGAGTCTCTGGGATAGCAGAGATCCCCAGTGCTGTTGCGGCTAAAGATAGGCTACAGGGGAACGGTGAAGACCAGCAACATCTTTCAGGGCTGTCACCTTCCTTGTGGGAGAAGGAGCCAGACGTTTGCCTTTTCAGAAAAAGGCTCTGCCGAGATCGAGCACTATGACATGCTGAGTCTCTGGGAAAGCAGAGATCCCCAGTGCTGTTGTGCCTGTGGATAGGCTGCCGGCGGATGGTGAAGACCAGTAAGATCTTTCAGGGCTGACACCTTCCTTGGGGGAGAAGGAGCCGTAAGTTTGCCTTGTCAGAAAAAGTTTCTGCCGAGAACGAGCACCGTGACATGCTGAGTCTCTGGGAAAGCAGAGATCCCCAGTGCTGTTGTGCCTCTGGATAGGCTGCAGGGGGACGGTGAAGACCAGCAAGATCTTTCAGGGCTGGCACCTTCCCTGTGGGAGAAGGAGCCAGACGTTTGCCTTTTCAGAAAAAGTTTCTGCCGAGAACGAGCACCATGACATGCAGAGTCTCTGGGAAAGCAGAGATCCCCAGTGCTGTTCCGGCTCTAGATAGGCTGCAGAGCGATAGTGAAGAGCAGCAAGAGCTTTCAGGGCTGGCACCTTCCTTGTGGGAGAAGGAGCCAGACGTTTGCCTTTTCAGAAAAAGTTTTTGCCGAGAACGAGCACTGTGACATGCTGAGTCTCTGGGAAAGCAGAGATCCCCAGTGCTGTTGTGGCTAGAGATAGGCTGCAGGGTGATAGTGAAGACCTAAAAGAGATTTCAGGGCTGGCACCTTCCTTGTGGGAGAAGGAGCCGTAAGTTTGCCTTTTCAGAAAAAGGCTCTGCCGAGAGCGAGCACCATGAGATGCTGAGTCTCTGGGAAAGCAGAGATCCCCAGTGCTGTTGTGCCTGTGGATAGGCTGCAGGGGGACGCTGAAGAGCAGTAAGATCTTTCAGGGCTGGCACCTTCCTTGTGGGAGAATGAGCCAGACGTTTGCCTTTTCAGAAAAAGGCTCTGCCGAGAGCGAGCACCATGTGATGCTGAGTCTCTCGGAAAGCAGATTTCCCCAGTGCTGTTTTGCCTGTGGATAGGCTGCAGGGGGACGGTGAAGACCAGCAAGATCTTTCAGGGCTGGCACCTTCCTTGTGGGAGAAGGAGCCGTAAGTTTGCCTTTTCAGAAAAAGGCTCTGCCGAGAGCGAGCACCATGAGATGCTGAGTCTCTGGGAAAGCAGAGATCCCCAGTGCTGTTGTGCCTGTGGATAGGCTGCAGGGGGACGGTGAAGACCAGCAAGATCTTTCAGGTCTGGCACCTTCCTTGTAGGAGAAGGAGCCAGACATTTGCCTTTCCAGAAAAAGTTTCTGCCGAGAACGAGCACCATGACATGCTGAGTCTCTAGGAAAGCAGAGATCCCCAGTGCTGCTGTGGCTAAAGATAGGCTGCAGGGGGACGGTGAAGACCAGCAAGATCTTTCAGGGCTGGCACCTTCCTTGTGGGAGAAGGAGCCGTAAGTTCGCCATTTCAGAAAAAGGCTCTGCCGAGAGCGAGCACCATGGGATGCTGAGTCTCTGGGAAAGCAGAGATCCCCAGTGCTGTTGTGCCTGAGGATAGGCTGCAGAGGGATACTGAAGACCTGCAAGTTCTTTTAGGTCTGGCACCTTCCTTGTAGGGGAAGGAGCCAGACGTTTTGGTTTTCAGAAAATGTTTCTGCCGAGAGCGAGCACCATTAGATACTGATTCTCTGGGAAAGCAGAGATCCCCAGTGCTGTTGCGGCTAAAGATAGACTGCAGGGGGAAAGTGAAGACCTGCAAGAGCTTTCAGGGCTGGCACCTTGCTTGTCGGAGAAGGAGCCAGCCGTTTGCCTTTTCAGAAAATGTTTCTGCCGAGAGTGACCACCATGAGATGCTTAGTCTCTGGGAAAGCAGAGATCCCCAGTGCTGTTGTGCCTGAGGATAGGCTGCAGGGGGTCTGTGAAGACCAGCAAGATCTTTCAGGGCTGGCACCTTCCTTGTGGGAGAAGGAGCCAGACGTTTCCCTTTTCAGAAAATGTTTCTGCCGAGAGCGAGTACCATGAGATGCTGAGTCTCTGGGAAAGCAGAGATCCCCAGTGCTGTTTTGCCTGTGGATAGGCTGCCGGGGGATGGTGAAGACCAGTAAGAACTTTCACGGCTGGCACCTTCCTTGTGGGAGGAGCCAGATGTTTGCCTTTTCAGAAAAAGGCTCTGCCGAGAACGAGCACTATGACATGCTGAGTCTCTGGTAAAGCAGAGATCCATAGTGCTGTTGTGCCTCTGGATAGGCTGCAGGGGGACGGTGAAGACCAGCAAGATCTTTCAGGGCTGGCACCTTCCTTGTAGGAGAAGGAGCCAGACGTTTGCCTTTTCAGAAAAAGGCTCTGCCGAGAGCGAGCACAATGAGATGCTGAGTCTCTGGGAAAGCAGAGATCCCCAGTGCTGTTGTGGCTAAAGATAGGCTGCAGGGGGATAATGAATACCTTCAAGATCTTTCAGGGCTGGCACCTTCCTTGTGGGAGAAGGAGCCAGACGTTTGCCTTTTCAGAAAAAGGCTCTGCCGAGATCGAGCACGATGAGATTCTGAGTCTCTGGGAAAGCAGAGATCCCCAGTGCTGTTGTGCTTGTGGATAGGCTGCCGGCGGATGGTGAAGACCAGTAAGATCTTTCAGGGCTGACACCTTCCTTGGGGGAGAAGGAGCCGTAAGTTTGCCTTTTCAGAAAAAGTTTCTGCCGAGAACGAGCACCGTGACATGCTGAGTCTCTGGGAAAGCAGAGATCCCCAGTGCTGTTGTGCCTCTGGATAGGCTGCAGGGGGACGGTGAAGACCAGCAAGATCTTTCAGGGCTGGCACCTTCCCTGTGGGAGAAGGAGCCAGACGTTTGCCTTTTCAGAAAAAGTTTCTGCCGAGAACGAGCACCATGACATGCAGAGTCTCTGGGAAAGCAGAGATCCCCAGTGCTGTTCCGGCTCTAGATAGGCTGCAGAGCGATAGTGAAGAGCAGCAAGAGCTTTCAGGGCTGGCACCTTCCTTGTGGGAGAAGGAGCCAGACGTTTGCCTTTTCAGAAAAAGTTTTTGCCGAGAACGAGCACTGTGACATGCTGAGTCTCTGGGAAAGCAGAGATCCCCAGTGCTGTTGTGGCTAGAGATAGGCTGCAGGGTGATAGTGAAGACCTAAAAGAGATTTCAGGGCTGGCACCTTCCTTGTGGGAGAAGGAGCCGTAAGTTTGCCTTTTCAGAAAAAGGCTCTGCCGAGAGCGAGCACCATGAGATGCTGAGTCTCTGGGAAAGCAGAGATCCCCAGTGCTGTTGTGCCTGTGGATAGGCTGCAGGGGGACGCTGAAGAGCAGTAAGATCTTTCAGGGCTGGCACCTTCCTTGTGGGAGAAGGAGCCAGACGTTTGCATTTTCAGAATATGTTTTGCCGAGAGCGAGCACCATGAGATGCTGAGTCTCTAGGAAAGCAGAGATCCCCAGTGCTGTTGTGGCTAAAGATAGGCTACAGGGGGACGGTGAAGAGCAGTAAGATCTTTCAGGGCTGGCACCTTCATTGTGGGAGAAGGAGCCAGACGTTTGCCTTTTTAGAAATAGGCTCTGCCGAGAGCGAGCACCATGAGATGCTGAGTCTCTGGGAAAGCAGAGATCCCCAGTGCTGTTGTGCCTGTGGATAGGCTGCAGAGGGATACTGAAGACCTGCAAGTGCTTTCAGGGCTGGCACCTTCCTTGTGGGAGAAGGAGCCAGACGTTTGCCTTTTCAGAAAAAGGCTCTGCCGAGAGCGAGCACCATGAGATGCTGAGTCTCTGGGAAAGCAGAGATCCCCAGTGCTGTTGTGCCTGTGGATAGGCTGCAGGCGGACGGTGAAGACCAGCAAGATCTTTCAGGGATGGCACCTTCCTTGTAGGAGAAGGAGCCAAACATTTCTCTTTCCAGAAAATGTTTCTGCCGAGAAAGAGCACCCTGACATGCTGAGTCTCTGGGATAGCAGAGATCCCCAGTGCTGTTGCGGCTAAAGATAGGCTACAGGGGAACGGTGAAGACCAGCAACATCTTTCAGGGCTGTCACCTTCCTTGTGGGAGAAGGAGCCAGACGTTTGCCTTTTCAGAAAAAGGCTCTGCCGAGATCGAGCACTATGACATGCTGAGTCTCTGGGAAAGCAGAGATCCCCAGTGCTGTTGTGCCTGTGGATAGGCTGCCGGCGGATGGTGAAGACCAGTAAGATCTTTCAGGGCTGACACCTTCCTTGGGGGAGAAGGAGCCGTAAGTTTGCCTTGTCAGAAAAAGTTTCTGCCGAGAACGAGCACCGTGACATGCTGAGTCTCTGGGAAAGCAGAGATCCCCAGTGCTGTTGTGCCTCTGGATAGGCTGCAGGGGGACGGTGAAGACCAGCAAGATCTTTCAGGGCTGGCACCTTCCCTGTGGGAGAAGGAGCCAGACGTTTGCCTTTTCAGAAAAAGTTTCTGCCGAGAACGAGCACCATGACATGCAGAGTCTCTGGGAAAGCAGAGATCCCCAGTGCTGTTCCGGCTCTAGATAGGCTGCAGAGCGATAGTGAAGAGCAGCAAGAGCTTTCAGGGCTGGCACCTTCCTTGTGGGAGAAGGAGCCATACGTTTGCCTTTTCAGAAAAAGTTTTTGCCGAGAACGAGCACTGTGACATGCTGAGTCTCTGGGAAAGCAGAGATCCCCAGTGCTGTTGTGGCTAGAGATAGGCTGCAGGGTGATAGTGAAGACCTAAAAGAGATTTCAGGGCTGGCACCTTCCTTGTGGGAGAAGGAGCCGTAAGTTTGCCTTTTCAGAAAAAGGCTCTGCCGAGAGCGAGCACCATGAGATGCTGAGTCTCTGGGAAAGCAGAGATCCCCAGTGCTGTTGTGCCTGTGGATAGGCTGCAGGGGGACGCTGAAGAGCAGTAAGATCTTTCAGGGCTGGCACCTTCCTTGTGGGAGAATGAGCCAGACGTTTGCCTTTTCAGAAAAAGGCTCTGCCGAGAGCGAGCACCATGTGATGCTGAGTCTCTCGGAAAGCAGATTTCCCCAGTGCTGTTTTGCCTGTGGATAGGCTGCAGGGGGACGGTGAAGACCAGCAAGATCTTTCAGGGCTGGCACCTTCCTTGTGGGAGAAGGAGCCGTAAGTTTGCCTTTTCAGAAAAAGGCTCTGCCGAGAGCGAGCACCATGAGATGCTGAGTCTCTGGGAAAGCAGAGATCCCCAGTGCTGTTGTGCCTGTGGATAGGCTGCAGGGGGACGGTGAAGACCAGCAAGATCTTTCAGGTCTGGCACCTTCCTTGTAGGAGAAGGAGCCAGACATTTGCCTTTCCAGAAAAAGTTTCTGCCGAGAACGAGCACCATGACATGCTGAGTCTCTAGGAAAGCAGAGATCCCCAGTGCTGCTGTGGCTAAAGATAGGCTGCAGGGGGACGGTGAAGACCAGCAAGATCTTTCAGGGCTGGCACCTTCCTTGTGGGAGAAGGAGCCGTAAGTTCGCCATTTCAGAAAAAGGCTCTGCCGAGAGCGAGCACCATGGGATGCTGAGTCTCTGGGAAAGCAGAGATCCCCAGTGCTGTTGTGCCTGAGGATAGGCTGCAGAGGGATACTGAAGACCTGCAAGTTCTTTTAGGTCTGGCACCTTCCTTGTAGGGGAAGGAGCCAGACGTTTTGGTTTTCAGAAAATGTTTCTGCCGAGAGCGAGCACCATTAGATACTGATTCTCTGGGAAAGCAGAGATCCCCAGTGCTGTTGCGGCTAAAGATAGACTGCAGGGGGAAAGTGAAGACCTGCAAGAGCTTTCAGGGCTGGCACCTTGCTTGTCGGAGAAGGAGCCAGCCGTTTGCCTTTTCAGAAAATGTTTCTGCCGAGAGTGACCACCATGAGATGCTTAGTCTCTGGGAAAGCAGAGATCCCCAGTGCTGTTGTGCCTGAGGATAGGCTGCAGGGGGTCTGTGAAGACCAGCAAGATCTTTCAGGGCTGGCACCTTCCTTGTGGGAGAAGGAGCCAGACGTTTCCCTTTTCAGAAAATGTTTCTGCCGAGAGCGAGTACCATGAGATGCTGAGTCTCTGGGAAAGCAGAGATCCCCAGTGCTGTTTTGCCTGTGGATAGGCTGCCGGGGGATGGTGAAGACCAGTAAGAACTTTCACGGCTGGCACCTTCCTTGTGGGAGGAGCCAGATGTTTGCCTTTTCAGAAAAAGGCTCTGCCGAGAACGAGCACTATGACATGCTGAGTCTCTGGTAAAGCAGAGATCCATAGTGCTGTTGTGCCTCTGGATAGGCTGCAGGGGGACGGTGAAGACCAGCAAGATCTTTCAGGGCTGGCACCTTCCTTGTAGGAGAAGGAGCCAGACGTTTGCCTTTTCAGAAAAAGGCTCTGCCGAGAGCGAGCACAATGAGATGCTGAGTCTCTGGGAAAGCAGAGATCCCCAGTGCTGTTGTGGCTAAAGATAGGCTGCAGGGGGATAATGAATACCTTCAAGATCTTTCAGGGCTGGCACCTTCCTTGTGGGAGAAGGAGCCAGACGTTTGCCTTTTCAGAAAAAGGCTCTGCCGAGATCGAGCACGATGAGATTCTGAGTCTCTGGGAAAGCAGAGATCCCCAGTGCTGTTGTGCTTGTGGATAGGCTGCCGGCGGATGGTGAAGACCAGTAAGATCTTTCAGGGCTGACACCTTCCTTGGGGGAGAAGGAGCCGTAAGTTTGCCTTTTCAGAAAAAGTTTCTGCCGAGAACGAGCACCGTGACATGCTGAGTCTCTGGGAAAGCAGAGATCCCCAGTGCTGTTGTGCCTCTGGATAGGCTGCAGGGGGACGGTGAAGACCAGCAAGATCTTTCAGGGCTGGCACCTTCCCTGTGGGAGAAGGAGCCAGACGTTTGCCTTTTCAGAAAAAGTTTCTGCCGAGAACGAGCACCATGACATGCAGAGTCTCTGGGAAAGCAGAGATCCCCAGTGCTGTTCCGGCTCTAGATAGGCTGCAGAGCGATAGTGAAGAGCAGCAAGAGCTTTCAGGGCTGGCACCTTCCTTGTGGGAGAAGGAGCCAGACGTTTGCCTTTTCAGAAAAAGTTTTTGCCGAGAACGAGCACTGTGACATGCTGAGTCTCTGGGAAAGCAGAGATCCCCAGTGCTGTTGTGGCTAGAGATAGGCTGCAGGGTGATAGTGAAGACCTAAAAGAGATTTCAGGGCTGGCACCTTCCTTGTGGGAGAAGGAGCCGTAAGTTTGCCTTTTCAGAAAAAGGCTCTGCCGAGAGCGAGCACCATGAGATGCTGAGTCTCTGGGAAAGCAGAGATCCCCAGTGCTGTTGTGCCTGTGGATAGGCTGCAGGGGGACGCTGAAGAGCAGTAAGATCTTTCAGGGCTGGCACCTTCCTTGTGGGAGAAGGAGCCAGACGTTTGCATTTTCAGAATATGTTTTGCCGAGAGCGAGCACCATGAGATGCTGAGTCTCTAGGAAAGCAGAGATCCCCAGTGCTGTTGTGGCTAAAGATAGGCTACAGGGGGACGGTGAAGAGCAGTAAGATCTTTCAGGGCTGGCACCTTCATTGTGGGAGAAGGAGCCAGACGTTTGCCTTTTTAGAAATAGGCTCTGCCGAGAGCGAGCACCATGAGATGCTGAGTCTCTGGGAAAGCAGAGATCCCCAGTGCTGTTGTGCCTGTGGATAGCCTGCAGAGGGATACTGAAGAACTGCAAGTGCTTTCAGGGCTGGCACCTTCCTTGTGGGAGAAGGAGCCAGACGTTTGCCTTTTCAGAAAAAGGCTCTGCCGAGAGCGAGCACCATGAGATGCTGAGTCTCTGGGAAAGCAGAGATCCCCAGTGCTGTTGTGCCTGTGGATAGGCTGCAGGCGGACGGTGAAGACCAGCAAGATCTTTCAGGGATGGCACCTTCCTTGTAGGAGAAGGAGCCAAACATTTCTCTTTCCAGAAAATGTTTCTGCCGAGAAAGAGCACCCTGACATGCTGAGTCTCTGGGATAGCAGAGATCCCCAGTGCTGTTGCGGCTAAAGATAGGCTACAGGGGAACGGTGAAGACCAGCAACATCTTTCAGGGCTGTCACCTTCCTTGTGGGAGAAGGAGCCAGACGTTTGCCTTTTCAGAAAAAGGCTCTGCCGAGATCGAGCACGATGAGATTCTGAGTCTCTGGGAAAGCAGAGATCCCCAGTGCTGTTGTGCCTGTGGATAGGCTGCCGGCGGATGGTGAAGACCAGTAAGATCTTTCAGGGCTGACACCTTCCTTGGGGGAGAAGGAGCCGTAAGTTTGCCTTGTCAGAAAAAGTTTCTGCCGAGAACGAGCACCGTGACATGCTGAGTCTCTGGGAAAGCAGAGATCCCCAGTGCTGTTGTGCCTCTGGATAGGCTGCAGGGGGACGGTGAAGACCAGCAAGATCTTTCAGGGCTGGCACCTTCCCTGTGGGAGAAGGAGCCAGACGTTTGCCTTTTCAGAAAAAGTTTCTGCCGAGAACGAGCACCATGACATGCAGAGTCTCTGGGAAAGCAGAGATCCCCAGTGCTGTTCCGGCTCTAGATAGGCTGCAGAGCGATAGTGAAGAGCAGCAAGAGCTTTCAGGGCTGGCACCTTCCTTGTGGGAGAAGGAGCCATACGTTTGCCTTTTCAGAAAAAGTTTTTGCCGAGAACGAGCACTGTGACATGCTGAGTCTCTGTGAAAGCAGAGATCCCCAGTGCTGTTGTGGCTAGAGATAGGCTGCAGGGTGATAGTGAAGACCTAAAAGAGATTTCAGGGCTGGCACCTTCCTTGTGGGAGAAGGAGCCGTAAGTTTGCCTTTTCAGAAAAAGGCTCTGCCGAGAGCGAGCACCATGAGATGCTGAGTCTCTGGGAAAGCAGAGATCCCCAGTGCTGTTGTGCCTGTGGATAGGCTGCAGGGGGACGCTGAAGAGCAGTAAGATCTTTCAGGGCTGGCACCTTCCTTGTGGGAGAATGAGCCAGACGTTTGCCTTTTCAGAAAAAGGCTCTGCCGAGAGCGAGCACCATGTGATGCTGAGTCTCTCGGAAAGCAGATTTCCCCAGTGCTGTTTTGCCTGTGGATAGGCTGCAGGGGGACGGTGAAGACCAGCAAGATCTTTCAGGGCTGGCACCTTCCTTGTGGGAGAAGGAGCCGTAAGTTTGCCTTTTCAGAAAAAGGCTCTGCCGAGAGCGAGCACCATGAGATGCTGAGTCTCTGGGAAAGCAGAGATCCCCAGTGCTGTTGTGCCTGTGGATAGGCTGCAGGGGGACGGTGAAGACCAGCAACATCTTTCAAGGCTGGCACCTTCCTTGTGGGAGAAGTAGCCAGACGTTTGCCTTTTCAGAAATAGGCACTGTCGAGAGTGAGCACCATGAGATGCTGAGTTTCTAAGAAAGCAGAGATCCCAGGTGGTTTTGCAGCTAAAGATAGGCTGCAGGGGGATAGTGAAGACCTGCAAGAGCTTTCAGGGCTGGCACCTTCCTTGTGGGAGAAGGAGCCAGACGTTTGCCTTTTCAGAAAAAGTTTCTGCCGAGAACGAGCACCGTGACATGCTGAGTCTCTGGGAAAGCAGAGATCCCCAGTGCTGTTGTGGCTAAAGATAGTCTGCAGGGTGAGAGTGAATACCTAAAAGAGATATCAGGACTGGCACCTTCCTTGTGGGAGAAGGAGCCGTAAGTTTGTCTTACAGAAAAAGGCTCTGCCGAGAGCGAGCACCATGAGATGCTGAGTCTCTGGGAAAGCAGAGATCCCCAGTGCTGTTGTGCCTGAGGATAGGCTGCAGAGGGATACTGAAGACCTGCAAGTGCTTTTAGGTCTGGCACCTTCCTTGTGGGAGAAGGAGCCAGACGTTTGCATTTTCAGAATATGTTTTGCCGAGAGCGAGCACCATGAGATGCTGAGTCTCTAGGAAAGCAGAGATCCCCAGTGCTGTTGTGGCTAAAGATAGGCTGCAGGGGGATAGTGAAGACCTGCAAGAGCTTTCAGGGCTGGCACCTTCCTTGTGGGAGAAGGAGCCAGATTTTGGCCTTTTCAGAAAAAGGCTCTGCCGAGAGCGAGCACCATGAGATGCTGAGTCTCTGGGAAAGCAGATATCCCCAGTGCTGTTGCGTCTAAAGATAGGCTGCAGGGGGATAGTGAAGACCTGCAAGAGCTTTCAGGTCTGGCACCTTCCTTGTGGGAGAAGGAGCCAGACGTTTGCCTTTAAAGAAAATGTTTCTGCCGAGAGCGAGCACCATGAGATGCTGAGTCTCTGGGAAAGCAGAGATCCCCAGTGCTGTTGTGCCTGTGGATAGGCTGCAGAGGGATACTGAAGACCTACAAGTGCTTTCAGGGCAGGCACCTTCCTTGTGGGAGAAGGAGCCAGACGTTTGCCTTTTCAGAAAATGTTTCTGCCGAGAGCGTGCACCATGACATGCTGAGTCTCTCGGATAGCAGAGATCCCCAGTGCTGTTGTGGCTAAAGATAGGCTGCAGGGGGACGATGAAGACCAGCAAGATCTTTCAGGGCTGGCACCTTCCTTGTGGAGAAGGATCCAGACGTTTGCCTTTTCAGAAAAAGCCTCTGCCGAGAGCGAGCACCATGAGATGCTGAATCTCTGGGAAAGCAGAGATCCCCAGTGCTGTTGTGGCTAAAGATAGGCTACAGGGGAACGGTGAAGACCAGCAAGAAATTTCAGAGCTGGCACCTTCCTTGTGGGAGAAGGAGCCATAAGTTTGACTTTTCAGAAAATGTATCTGCCGAGAACGAGCACTATGACATGCTGAGTCTCTGGGAAAGCAGAGATCCCCAGTGCTGTTGTGCCTGTGGATAGGCTGCAGGGGGACGGTGAAGACCAGCAAGATCTTTCAGGTCTGGCACCTTCCTTGTAGGAGAAGGAGCCAGACATTTGCCTTTCCAGAAAAAGTTTCTGCCGAGAACGAGCACCATGACATGCTGAGTCTCTAGGAAAGCAGAGATCCCCAGTGCTTCTGTGGCTAAAGATAGGCTGCAGGGGGACGGTGAAGACCAGCAAGATCTTTCAGGGCTGGCACCTTCCTTGTGGGAGAAGGAGCCGTAAGTTCGCCATTTCAGAAAAAGGCTCTGCCGAGAGCGAGCACCATGGGATGCTGAGTCTCTGGGAAAGCAGAGATCCCCAGTGCTGTTGTGCCTGAGGATAGGCTGCAGAGGGATACTGAAGACCTGCAAGTTCTTTTAGGTCTGGCACCTTCCTTGTAGGGGAAGGAGCCAGACGTTTTGGTTTTCAGAAAATGTTTCTGCCGAGAGCGAGCACCATTAGATACTGATTCTCTGGGAAAGCAGAGATCCCCAGTGCTGTTGCGGCTAAAGATAGACTGCAGGGGGAAAGTGAAGACCTGCAAGAGCTTTCAGGGCTGGCACCTTGCTTGTCGGAGAAGGAGCCAGCCGTTTGCCTTTTCAGAAAATGTTTCTGCCGAGAGTGACCACCATGAGATGCTTAGTCTCTGGGAAAGCAGAGATCCCCAGTGCTGTTGTGCCTGAGGATAGGCTGCAGGGGGTCTGTGAAGACCAGCAAGATCTTTCAGGGCTGGCACCTTCCTTGTGGGAGAAGGAGCCAGACGTTTCCCTTTTCAGAAAATGTTTCTGCCGAGAGCGAGTACCATGAGATGCTGAGTCTCTGGGAAAGCAGAGATCCCCAGTGCTGTTTTGCCTGTGGATAGGCTGCCGGGGGATGGTGAAGACCAGTAAGAACTTTCACGGCTGGCACCTTCCTTGTGGGAGGAGCCAGATGTTTGCCTTTTCAGAAAAAGGCTCTGCCGAGAACGAGCACTATGACATGCTGAGTCTCTGGTAAAGCAGAGATCCCTAGTGCTGTTGTGCCTGTGGATAGGCTGCAGGGGGACGGTGAAGACCAGCAAGATCTTTCAGGTCTGGCACCTTCCTTGTAGGAGAAGGAGCCAGATATTTGCCTTTCCAGAAAAAGTTTCTGCCGAGAACGAGCACCGTGACATGCTGAGTCTCTGGGAAAGCAGAGATCCCCAGTGCTGTTGCGGCTAAAGATAGTCTGCAGGGTGAGAGTGAAGACCTAAAAGAGATATCAGGACTGGCACCTTCCTTGTAGGAGAAGGAGCCAAACATTTCTCTTTCCAGAAAATGTTTCTGCCGAGAAAGAGCACCCTGACATGCTGAGTCTCTGGGATAGCAGAGATCCCCAGTGCTGTTGCGGCTAAAGATAGGCTACAGGGGAACGGTGAAGACCAGCAACATCTTTCAGGGCTGTCACCTTCCTTGTGGGAGAAGGAGCCAGACGTTTGCCTTTTCAGAAAAAGGCTCTGCCGAGATCGAGCACGATGAGATTCTGAGTCTCTGGGAAAGCAGAGATCCCCAGTGCTGTTGTGCCTGTGGATAGGCTGCCGGCGGATGGTGAAGACCAGTAAGATCTTTCAGGGCTGACACCTTCCTTGGGGGAGAAGGAGCCGTAAGTTTGCCTTGTCAGAAAAAGTTTCTGCCGAGAACGAGCACCGTGACATGCTGAGTCTCTGGGAAAGCAGAGATCCCCAGTGCTGTTGTGCCTCTGGATAGGCTGCAGGGGGACGGTGAAGACCAGCAAGATCTTTCAGGGCTGGCACCTTCCCTGTGGGAGAAGGAGCCAGACGTTTGCCTTTTCAGAAAAAGTTTCTGCCGAGAACGAGCACCATGACATGCAGAGTCTCTGGGAAAGCAGAGATCCCCAGTGCTGTTCCGGCTCTAGATAGGCTGCAGAGCGATAGTGAAGAGCAGCAAGAGCTTTCAGGGCTGGCACCTTCCTTGTGGGAGAAGGAGCCATACGTTTGCCTTTTCAGAAAAAGTTTTTGCCGAGAACGAGCACTGTGACATGCTGAGTCTCTGGGAAAGCAGAGATCCCCAGTGCTGTTGTGGCTAGAGATAGGCTGCAGGGTGATAGTGAAGACCTAAAAGAGATTTCAGGGCTGGCACCTTCCTTGTGGGAGAAGGAGCCGTAAGTTTGCCTTTTCAGAAAAAGGCTCTGCCGAGAGCGAGCACCATGAGATGCTGAGTCTCTGGGAAAGCAGAGATCCCCAGTGCTGTTGTGCCTGTGGATAGGCTGCAGGGGGACGCTGAAGAGCAGTAAGATCTTTCAGGGCTGGCACCTTCCTTGTGGGAGAATGAGCCAGACGTTTGCCTTTTCAGAAAAAGGCTCTGCCGAGAGCGAGCACCATGTGATGCTGAGTCTCTCGGAAAGCAGATTTCCCCAGTGCTGTTTTGCCTGTGGATAGGCTGCAGGGGGACGGTGAAGACCAGCAAGATCTTTCAGGGCTGGCACCTTCCTTGTGGGAGAAGGAGCCGTAAGTTTGCCTTTTCAGAAAAAGGCTCTGCCGAGAGCGAGCACCATGAGATGCTGAGTCTCTGGGAAAGCAGAGATCCCCAGTGCTGTTGTGCCTGTGGATAGGCTGCAGGGGGACGGTGAAGACCAGCAACATCTTTCAAGGCTGGCACCTTCCTTGTGGGAGAAGTAGCCAGACGTTTGCCTTTTCAGAAATAGGCACTGTCGAGAGTGAGCACCATGAGATGCTGAGTTTCTAAGAAAGCAGAGATCCCAGGTGGTTTTGCAGCTAAAGATAGGCTGCAGGGGGATAGTGAAGACCTGCAAGAGCTTTCAGGGCTGGCACCTTCCTTGTGGGAGAAGGAGCCAGACGTTTGCCTTTTCAGAAAAAGTTTCTGCCGAGAACGAGCACCGTGACATGCTGAGTCTCTGGGAAAGCAGAGATCCCCAGTGCTGTTGTGGCTAAAGATAGTGTGCAGGGTGAGAGTGAATACCTAAAAGAGATATCAGGACTGGCACCTTCCTTGTGGGAGAAGGAGCCGTAAGTTTGTCTTACAGAAAAAGGCTCTGCCGAGAGCGAGCACCATGAGATGCTGAGTCTCTCGGAAAGCAGAGATCCCCAGTGCTGTTGTGCCTGAGGATAGGCTGCAGAGGGATACTGAAGACCTGCAAGTGCTTTTAGGTCTGGCACCTTCCTTGTGGGAGAAGGAGCCAGACGTTTGCATTTTCAGAATATGTTTTGCCGAGAGCGAGCACCATGAGATGCTGAGTCTCTAAGAAAGCAGAGATCCCCAGTGCTGTTGTGGCTAAAGATAGGCTGCAGGGGGATAGTGAAGACCTGCAAGAGCTTTCAGGGCTGGCACCTTCCTTGTGGGAGAAGGAGCCAGATTTTGGCCTTTTCAGAAAAAGGCTCTGCCGAGAGCGAGCACCATGAGATGCTGAGTCTCTGGGAAAGCAGATATCCCCAGTGCTGTTGCGTCTAAAGATAGGCTGCAGGGGGATAGTGAAGACCTGCAAGAGCTTTCAGGTCTGGCACCTTCCTTGTGGGAGAAGGAGCCAGACGTTTGCCTTTAAAGAAAATGTTTCTGCCGAGAGCGAGCACCATGAGATGCTGAGTCTCTGGGAAAGCAGAGATCCCCAGTGCTGTTGTGCCTGTGGATAGGCTGCAGAGGGATACTGAAGACCTACAAGTGCTTTCAGGGCAGGCACCTTCCTTGTGGGAGAAGGAGCCAGACGTTTGCCTTTTCAGAAAATGTTTCTGCCGAGAGCGTGCACCATGACATGCTGAGTCTCTCGGATAGCAGAGATCCCCAGTGCTGTTGTGGCTAAAGATAGGCTGCAGGGGGACGATGAAGACCAGCAAGATCTTTCAGGGCTGGCACCTTCCTTGTGGAGAAGGATCCAGACGTTTGCCTTTTCAGAAAAAGCCTCTGCCGAGAGCGAGCACCATGAGATGCTGAATCTCTGGGAAAGCAGAGATCCCCAGTGCTGTTGTGGCTAAAGATAGGCTACAGGGGAACGGTGAAGACCAGCAAGAAATTTCAGAGCTGGCACCTTCCTTGTGGGAGAAGGAGCCATAAGTTTGACTTTTCAGAAAATGTATCTGCCGAGAACGAGCACTATGACATGCTGAGTCTCTGGGAAAGCAGAGATCCCCAGTGCTGTTGTGCCTGTGGATAGGCTGCAGGGGGACGGTGAAGACCAGCAAGATCTTTCAGGTCTGGCACCTTCCTTGTAGGAGAAGGAGCCAGACATTTGCCTTTCCAGAAAAAGTTTCTGCCGAGAACGAGCACCATGACATGCTGAGTCTCTAGGAAAGCAGAGATCCCCAGTGCTTCTGTGGCTAAAGATAGGCTGCAGGGGGACGGTGAAGACCAGCAAGATCTTTCAGGGCTGGCACCTTCCTTGTGGGAGAAGGAGCCGTAAGTTCGCCATTTCAGAAAAAGGCTCTGCCGAGAGCGAGCACCATGGGATGCTGAGTCTCTGGGAAAGCAGAGATCCCCAGTGCTGTTGTGCCTGAGGATAGGCTGCAGAGGGATACTGAAGACCTGCAAGTTCTTTTAGGTCTGGCACCTTCCTTGTAGGGGAAGGAGCCAGACGTTTTGGTTTTCAGAAAATGTTTCTGCCGAGAGCGAGCACCATTAGATACTGATTCTCTGGGAAAGCAGAGATCCCCAGTGCTGTTGCGGCTAAAGATAGACTGCAGGGGGAAAGTGAAGACCTGCAAGAGCTTTCAGGGCTGGCACCTTGCTTGTCGGAGAAGGAGCCAGCCGTTTGCCTTTTCAGAAAATGTTTCTGCCGAGAGTGACCACCATGAGATGCTTAGTCTCTGGGAAAGCAGAGATCCCCAGTGCTGTTGTGCCTGAGGATAGGCTGCAGGGGGTCTGTGAAGACCAGCAAGATCTTTCAGGGCTGGCACCTTCCTTGTGGGAGAAGGAGCCAGACGTTTCCCTTTTCAGAAAATGTTTCTGCCGAGAGCGAGTACCATGAGATGCTGAGTCTCTGGGAAAGCAGAGATCCCCAGTGCTGTTTTGCCTGTGGATAGGCTGCCGGGGGATGGTGAAGACCAGTAAGAACTTTCACGGCTGGCACCTTCCTTGTGGGAGGAGCCAGATGTTTGCCTTTTCAGAAAAAGGCTCTGCCGAGAACGAGCACTATGACATGCTGAGTCTCTGGTAAAGCAGAGATCCCTAGTGCTGTTGTGCCTGTGGATAGGCTGCAGGGGGACGGTGAAGACCAGCAAGATCTTTCAGGTCTGGCACCTTCCTTGTAGGAGAAGGAGCCAGATATTTGCCTTTCCAGAAAAAGTTTCTGCCGAGAACGAGCACCGTGACATGCTGAGTCTCTGGGAAAGCAGAGATCCCCAGTGCTGTTGCGGCTAAAGATAGTCTGCAGGGTGAGAGTGAAGACCTAAAAGAGATATCAGGACTGGCACCTTCCTTGTGGGAGAAGGAGCCGTAAGTTTGTCTTACAGAAAAAGGCTCAGCCGAGAGCGAGCACCATGAGATGCTGAGTCTCTGGGAAAGCAGAGATCCCCAGTGCTGTTGTGCCTGAGGATAGGCTGCAGAGGGATACTGAAGACCTGCAAGTGCTTTTAGGTCTGGCACCTTCCTTGTGGGAGAAGGAGCCAGACGTTTGCATTTTCAGAATATGTTTTGCCAAGAGCGAGCACCATGAGATGCTGAGTCTCTAGGAAAGCAGAGATCCCCAGTGCTGTTGTGGCTAAAGATAGGCTACAGGGGGACGGTGAAGAGCAGTAAGATCTTTCAGGGCTGGCACCTTCATTGTGGGAGAAGGAGCCAGACGTTTGCCTTTTTAGAAATAGGCTCTGTCGAGAGCGAGCACCATGAGATGCTGAGTCTCTGGGAAAGCAGATATCCCCAGTGCTGTTGCGTCTAAAGATAGGCTGCAGGGGGATAGTGAAGACCTGCAAGAGCTTTCAGGTCTGGCACCTTCCTTGTGGGAGAAGGAGCCAGACGTTTGCCTTTAAAGAAAATGTTTCTGCCGAGAGCGAGCACCATGAGATGCTGAGTCTCTGGGAAAGCAGAGATCCCCAGTGCTGTGTGCCTCTGGATAGGCTGCAGAGGGATACTGAAGACCTACAAGTGCTTTCAGGGCAGGCACCTTCCTTGTGGGAGAAGGAGCCAGACGTTTGCCTTTTCAGAAAATGTTTCTGCCGAGAGCGAGCACCATGACATGCTGAGTCTCTCGGATAGCAGAGATCCCCAGTGCTGTTGTGGCTAAAGATAGGCTGCAGGGGGACGATGAAGACCAGCAAGATCTTTCAGGGCTGGCACCTTCCTTGTGGAGAAGGATCCAGACGTTTGCCTTTTCAGAAAAAGCCTCTGCCGAGAGCGAGCACCATGAGATGCTGAATCTCTGGGAAAGCAGAGATCCCCAGTGCTGTTGTGGCTAAAGATAGGCTACAGGGGAACGGTGAAGACCAGCAAGAAATTTCAGAGCTGGCACCTTCCTTGTGGGAGAAGGAGCCATAAGTTTGACTTTTCAGAAAATGTATCTGCCGAGAACGAGCACTATGACATGCTGAGTCTCTGGGAAAGCAGAGATCCCCAGTGCTGTTGTGCCTGTGGATAGGCTGCAGGGGGACGGTGAAGACCAGCAAGATCTTTCAGGTCTGGCGCCTTCCTTGTAGGAGAAGGAGCCAGACATTTGCCTTTCCAGAAAAAGTTTCTGCCGAGAACGAGCACCATGACATGCTGAGTCTCTAGGAAAGCAGAGATCCCCAGTGCTGCTGTGGCTAAAGATAGGCTGCAGGGGGACGGTGAAGACCAGCAAGATCTTTCAGGGCTGGCACCTTCCTTGTGGGAGAAGGAGCCGTAAGTTCGCCATTTCAGAAAAAGGCTCTGCCGAGAGCGAGCACCATGGGATGCTGAGTCTCTGGGAAAGCAGAGATCCCCAGTGCTGTTGTGCCTGAGGATAGGCTGCAGAGGGATACTGAAGACCTGCAAGTTCTTTTAGGTCTGGCACCTTCCTTGTAGGGGAAGGAGCCAGACGTTTTGGTTTTCAGAAAATGTTTCTGCCGAGAGCGAGCACCATTACATACTGATTCTCTGGGAAAGCAGAGATCCCCAGTGCTGTTGCGGCTAAAGATAGACTGCAGGGGGAAAGTGAAGACCTGCAAGAGCTTTCAGGGCTGGCACCTTGCTTGTCGGAGAAGGAGCCAGCCGTTTGCCTTTTCAGAAAATGTTTCTGCCGAGAGTGACCACCATGAGATGCTTAGTCTCTGGGAAAGCAGAGATCCCCAGTGCTGTTGTGCCTGAGGATAGGCTGCAGGGGGTCTGTGAAGACCAGCAAGATCTTTCAGGGCTGGCACCTTCCTTGTGGGAGAAGGAGCCAGACGTTTCCCTTTTCAGAAAATGTTTCTGCCGAGAGCGAGTACCATGAGATGCTGAGTCTCTGGGAAAGCAGAGATCCCCAGTGCTGTTTTGCCTGTGGATAGGCTGCCGGGGGATGGTGAAGACCAGTAAGAACTTTCACGGCTGGCACCTTCCTTGTGGGAGGAGCCAGATGTTTGCCTTTTCAGAAAAAGGCTCTGCCGAGAACGAGCACTATGACATGCTGAGTCTCTGGTAAAGCAGAGATCCCTAGTGCTGTTGTGCCTCTGGATAGGCTGCAGGGGGACGGTGAAGACCAGCAAGATCTTTCAGGGCTGGCACCTTCCTTGTAGGAGAAGGAGCCAGATATTTGCCTTTCCAGAAAATGTTTCTGCCGAGAACGAGCACCGTGACATGCTGAGTCTCTGGGAAAGCAGAGATCCCCAGTGCTGTTGTGGCTAAAGATAGGTTGCAGGGGGACGGTGAAGACCAGCAAGATCTTTCAGGGCTGGCACCTTCCTTGTGGGAGAAGGATCCAGACGTTTGCCTTTTCAGAAAAAGCCTCTGCCGAGAGCGAGCACCATGAGATGCTGAGTCTCTGGGAAAGCAGAGATCCCCAGTGCTGTTGTGCCTCTGGATAGGCTGCAGAGGGATACTGAAGACCTACAAGTGCTTTCAGGGCAGGCACCTTCCTTGTGGGAGAAGGAGCCAGACGTTTGCCTTTTCAGAAAATGTTTCTGCCGAGAGCGAGCACCATGACATGCTGAGTCTCTCGGATAGCAGAGATCCCCAGTGCTGTTGTGGCTAAAGATAGGCTGCAGGGGGACGATGAAGACCAGCAAGATCTTTCAGGGCTGGCACCTTCCTTGTGGAGAAGGATCCAGACGTTTGCCTTTTCAGAAAAAGCCTCTGCCGAGAGCGAGCACCATGAGATGCTGAATCTCTGGGAAAGCAGAGATCCCCAGTGCTGTTGTGGCTAAAGATAGGCTACAGGGGAACGGTGAAGACCAGCAAGAAATTTCAGAGCTGGCACCTTCCTTGTGGGAGAAGGAGCCATAAGTTTGACTTTTCAGAAAATGTATCTGCCGAGAACGAGCACTATGACATGCTGAGTCTCTGGGAAAGCAGAGATCCCCAGTGCTGTTGTGCCTGTGGATAGGCTGCAGGGGGACGGTGAAGACCAGCAAGATCTTTCAGGTCTGGCACCTTCCTTGTAGGAGAAGGAGCCAGACATTTGCCTTTCCAGAAAAAGTTTCTGCCGAGAACGAGCACCATGACATGCTGAGTCTCTAGGAAAGCAGAGATCCCCAGTGCTGCTGTGGCTAAAGATAGGCTGCAGGGGGACGGTGAAGACCAGCAAGATCTTTCAGGGCTGGCACCTTCCTTGTGGGAGAAGGAGCCGTAAGTTCGCCATTTCAGAAAAAGGCTCTGCCGAGAGCGAGCACCATGGGATGCTGAGTCTCTGGGAAAGCAGAGATCCCCAGTGCTGTTGTGCCTGAGGATAGGCTGCAGAGGGATACTGAAGACCTGCAAGTTCTTTTAGGTCTGGCACCTTCCTTGTAGGGGAAGGAGCCAGACGTTTTGGTTTTCAGAAAATGTTTCTGCCGAGAGCGAGCACCATTAGATACTGATTCTCTGGGAAAGCAGAGATCCCCAGTGCTGTTGCGGCTAAAGATAGACTGCAGGGGGAAAGTGAAGACCTGCAAGAGCTTTCAGGGCTGGCACCTTGCTTGTCGGAGAAGGAGCCAGCCGTTTGCCTTTTCAGAAAATGTTTCTGCCGAGAGTGACCACCATGAGATGCTTAGTCTCTGGGAAAGCAGAGATCCCCAGTGCTGTTGTGCCTGAGGATAGGCTGCAGGGGGTCTGTGAAGACCAGCAAGATCTTTCAGGGCTGGCACCTTCCTTGTGGGAGAAGGAGCCAGACGTTTCCCTTTTCAGAAAATGTTTCTGCCGAGAGCGAGTACCATGAGATGCTGAGTCTCTGGGAAAGCAGAGATCCCCAGTGCTGTTTTGCCTGTGGATAGGCTGCCGGGGGATGGTGAAGACCAGTAAGAACTTTCACGGCTGGCACCTTCCTTGTGGGAGGAGCCAGATGTTTGCCTTTTCAGAAAAAGGCTCTGCCGAGAACGAGCACTATGACATGCTGAGTCTCTGGTAAAGCAGAGATCCCTAGTGCTGTTGTGCCTCTGGATAGGCTGCAGGGGGACGGTGAAGACCAGCAAGATCTTTCAGGGCTGGCACCTTCCTTGTAGGAGAAGGAGCCAGATATTTGCCTTTCCAGAAAAAGTTTCTGCCGAGAACGAGCACCGTGACATGCTGAGTCTCTGGGAAAGCAGAGATCCCCAGTGCTGTTGTGGCTAAAGATAGGTTGCAGGGGGACGGTGAAGACCAGCAAGATCTTTCAGGGCTGGCACCTTCCTTGTGGGAGAAGGATCCAGACGTTTGCCTTTTCAGAAAAAGCCTCTGCCGAGAGCGAGCACCATGAGATGCTGAGTCTCTGGGAAAGCAGAGATCCCCAGTGCTGTTGTGCCTGTGGATAGGCTGCAGGGGGACCGTGAAGACCAGCAACATCTTTCAGGGCTGGCACCTTCCTTGTGGGAGAAGGAGCCAGACGTTTGCCTTTTCAGAAAAAGGCTCTGCCGAGAGCGAGCACCATGAGATGCTGAGTCTCTGGGAAAGCAGAGATCCCCAGTGCTGTTGCGGCTAAAGATAGGCTACAGGGGGATATTGAAGACCTACAAGAGATTTCAGGGCTGGCACCTTCCTTGTGGGAGAAGGAGCCGTAAGTTTGCCTTTTCAGAAAAAAGGCTCCGTCGAAAACGAGCACCATGAGATGCTGAGTCTCTGGGAAAGCAGAGATCCCCAGTGCTGTTGTGCCTGTGGATAGGCTGCAGAGGGATACTGAAGACCTGCAAGTGCTTTCAGGGCTGGCACCTTCCTTGTGGGAGAAGGAGCCAGACGTTTGCCTTTTCAGGAAAAGTTTCTGCTGAGAACGACCACCGTGACATGCTGAGTCTCTGGGAAAGCAGAGATCCCCAGTGCTGTTGTGGCTACAGATAGGTTGCAGGGGGACGGTGAAGACCAGCAAGATCTTTCAGGGCTGGCACCTTCCTTGTGGGAGAAGGATCCAGACGTTTGCCTTTTCAGAAAAAGCCTCTGCCGAGAGCGAGCACCATGAGATGCTGAGTCTCTGGGAAAGCAGAGATCCCCAGTGCTGTTGTGCCTGTGGATAGGCTGCAGGGGGACCGTGAAGACCAGCAACATCTTTCAGGGCTGGCACCTTCCTTGTGGGAGAAGGAGCCAGACGTTTGCCTTTTCAGAAAAAGGCTCTGCCGAGAGCGAGCACCATGAGATGCTGAGTCTCTGGGAAAGCAGAGATCCCCAGTGCTGTTGCGGCTAAAGATAGGCTACAGGGGGATATTGAAGACCTACAAGAGATTTCAGGGCTGGCACCTTCCTTGTGGGAGAAGGAGCCGTAAGTTTGCCTTTTCAGAAAAAAGGCTCCGTCGAAAACGAGCACCATGAGATGCTGAGTCTCTGGGAAAGCAGAGATCCCCAGTGCTGTTGTGCCTGTGGATAGGCTGCAGAGGGATACTGAAGACCTGCAAGTGCTTTCAGGGCTGGCACCTTCCTTGTGGGAGAAGGAGCCAGACGTTTGCCTTTTCAGGAAAAGTTTCTGCTGAGAACGACCACCGTGACATGCTGAGTCTCTGGGAAAGCAGAGATCCCCAGTGCTGTTGCGGCTAAAGATAGGCTGCAGGGGGATAGTGAAGACCAGCAATATCTTTCAGGGCTGGCACCTTCCTTGTGGGAGAAGGAGCCGTAAGTTCGCCATTTCAGAAAAAGGCTCTGCCGAGAGCGAGCACCATGGGATGCTGAGTCTCTGGGAAAGCAGAGATCCCCAGTGCTGTTGTGCCTGAGGATAGGCTGCAGAGGGATACTGAAGACCTGCAAGTTCTTTTAGGTCTGGCACCTTCCTTGTAGGGGAAGGAGCCAGACGTTTTGGTTTTCAGAAAATGTTTCTGCCGAGAGCGAGCACCATTAGATACTGATTCTCTGGGAAAGCAGAGATCCCCAGTGCTGTTGCGGCTAAAGATAGACTGCAGGGGGAAAGTGAAGACCTGCAAGATCTTTCAGGGCTGGCACCTTCCTTGTGGGAGAAGGAGCCAGACGTTTCCCTTTTCAGAAAATGTTTCTGCCGAGAGCGAGTACCATGAGATGCTGAGTCTCTGGGAAAGCAGAGATCCCCAGTGCTGTTTTGCCTGTGGATAGGCTGCCGGGGGATGGTGAAGACCAGTAAGAACTTTCACGGCTGGCACCTTCCTTGTGGGAGGAGCCAGATGTTTGCCTTTTCAGAAAAAGGCTCTGCCGAGAACGAGCACTATGAGATGCTGAGTCTCTGGGAAAGCAGAGATCCCCAGTGCTGTTGTGCCTCTGGATAGGCTGCAGGGGGACGGTGAAGACCAGCAAGATCTTTCAGGGCTGCAACATTCCTTGTAGGAGAAGGAGCCAGATATTTGCCTTTCCAGAAAAAGTTTCTGCCGAGAACGAGCACCGTGACATGCTGAGTCTCTGGGAAAGCAGAGATCCCCAGTGCTGTTGTGGCTAAAGATAGGCTGCAGGGGGATATTGAAGACCTACAAGAGATTTCAGGGCTGGCACCTTCCTTGTGGCAGAAGGAGCCGTAAGTTTGCCTTTTCAGAAAAAGGCTCTGCCGAGAACGAGCACTATGACATGCTGATTCTCTGGGAAAGCAGAGATCCCCAGTGCTGTTTTGCCTGTGGATAGGCTGCAGGGGGACGGTGAAGACCAGCAAGATCTTTCAGGGATGGCACCTTCCTTGTAGGAGAAGGAGCCAGACATTTGCCTTTCCAGAAAAAGTTTCTGCCGAGACCGAGCACCATGAGATGCTGAGTCTCTGGGAAAGCAGAGATCCCCAGTGCTGTTGTGGCTAAAGATAGGCTGCAGGGGGACGGTGAAGACCAGCAAGATCTTTCAGGGCTCCACCTTCCTTGTGGGAGAAGGATCCAGACGTTTGCCTTTTCAGAAAATGCCTCTGCCGAGAGCGAGCACCATGAGATGCTGAGTCTCTGGGAAAGCAGAGATCCCCAGTGCTGTTGCGGCTAAAGATAGGCTACAGGGGGATATTGAAGACCTACAAGAGATTTCAGGGCTGGCACCTTCCTTGTGGGAGAAGGAGCCGTAAGTTTGCCTTTTCAGAAAAAAGGCTCCGTCGAAAACGAGCACCATGAGATGCTGAGTCTCTGGGAAAGCAGAGATCCCCAGTGCTGTTGTACCTGTGGATAGGCTGCAGAGGGATACTGAAGACCTGCAAGTGCTTTCAGGGCTGGCACCTTCCTTGTGGGAGAAGGAGCCAGACGTTTGCCTTTTCAGGAAAAGTTTCTGCTGAGAACGACCACCGTGACATGCTGAGTCTCTGGGAAAGCAGAGATCCCCAGTGCTGTTGCGGCTAAAGATAGGCTGCAGGGGGTAGTGAAGACCAGCAATATCTTTCAGGGCTGGCACCTTCCTTGTGGGAGAAGGAGCCAGACGTTTGCCTTTTCAGAAAAAGATTTTGCCGAGAACGAGCACTGTGACATGCTGAGTCTCTGGGAAAGCAGAGATCCCCAGTGCTGTTGTGGCTAGAGATAGGCTGCAGGGTGATAGTGAAGACCTAAAAGAGATTTCAGGGCTGGCACCTTCCTTGTGGGAGAAGGAGCCGTAAGTTTGCCTTTTCAGAAAAAGGCTCTGCCGAGAGCGAGCACCATGAGATGCTGAGTCTCTGGGAAAGCAGAGATCCCCAGTGCTGTTGTGCCTGTGGATAGGCTGCAGGGGGACGGTGCAGACCAGCAAGATGTTTCAGGGATGGCACCTTCCTTGTAGGAGAAGGAGCCAGACGTTTGCCTTTTCAGAAAAAGGCTCTGCCGAGAGCGAGCACCATGAGATGCTGAGTCTCTGGGAAAGCAGAGATCCCCAGTGCTGTTGTGGCTAAAGATAGGCTACAGGGGGATATTGAAGACCTACAAGAGATTTCAGGGCTGGCACCTTCCTTGTGGGAGAAGGAGCCGTAAGTTTGCCTTTTCAGAAAAAAGGCTCCGTCGAAAACGAGCACCATGAGATGCTGAGTCTCTGGGAAAGCAGAGATCCCCAGTGCTGTTGTGCCTGTGGATAGGCTGCAGAGGGATACTGAAGACCTGCAAGTGCTTTCAGGGCTGGCACCTTCCTTGTGGGAGAAGGAGCCAGACGTTTGCCTTTTCAGGAAAAGTTTCTGCTGAGAACGACCACCGTGACATGCTGAGTCTCTGGGAAAGCAGAGATCCCCAGTGCTTTTGCGGCTACAGATAGGCTGCAGGGGGATAGTGAAGACCAGCAATATCTTTCAGGGCTGGCACCTTCCTTGTGGGAGAAGGAGCCGTAAGTTCGCCATTTCAGAAAAAGGCTCTGCCGAGAGCGAGCACCATGGGATGCTGAGTCTCTGGGAAAGCAGAGATCCCCAGTGCTGTTGTGCCTGAGGATAGGCTGCAGAGGGATACTGAAGACCTGCAAGCTCTTTTAGGTCTGGCACCTTCCTTGTAGGGGAAGGAGCCAGACGTTTTGGTTTTCAGAAAATGTTTCTGCCGAGAGCGAGCACCATTAGATACTGATTCTCTGGGAAAGCAGAGATCCCCAGTGCTGTTGCGGCTAAAGATAGACTGCAGGGGGAAAGTGAAGACCTGCAAGATCTTTCAGGGCTGGCACCTTCCTTGTGGGAGAAGGAGCCAGACGTTTCCCTTTACAGAAAATGTTTCTGCCGAGAGCGAGTACCATGAGATGCTGAGTCTCTGGGAAAGCAGAGATCCCCAGTGCTGTTTTGCCTGTGGATAGGCTGCCGGGGGATGGTGAAGACCAGTAAGAACTTTCACGGCTGGCACCTTCCTTGTGGGAGGAGCCAGATGTTTGCCTTTTCAGAAAAAGGCTCTGCCGAGAACGAGCACTATGACATGCTGAGTCTCTGGTAAAGCAGAGATCCCTAGTGCTGTTGTGCCTGTGGATAGGCTGCAGGGGGACGGTGAAGACCAGCAAGATCTTTCAGGTGTGGCACCTTCCTTGTAGGAGAAGGAGCCAGATATTTGCCTTTCCAGAAAAAGTTTCTGCCGAGAACGAGCACCGTGACATGCTGAGTCTCTGGGAAAGCAGAGATCCCCAGTGCTGTTGTGGCTAAAGATAGGTTGCAGGGGGACGGTGAAGACCAGCAAGATCTTTCAGGGCTGGCACCTTCCTTGTGGGAGAAGGATCCAGACGTTTGCCTTTTCAGAAAAAGCCTCTGCCGAGAGCGAGCACCATGAGATGCTGAGTCTCTGGGAAAGCAGAGATCCCCAGTGCTGTTGTGCCTGTGGATAGGCTGCAGGGGGACCGTGAAGACCAGCAACATCTTTCAGGGCTGGCACCTTCCTTGTGGGAGAAGGAGCCAGACGTTTGCCTTTTCAGAAAAAGGCTCTGCCGAGAGCGAGCACCATGAGATGCTGAGTCTCTGGGAAAGCAGAGATCCCCAGTGCTGTTGCGGCTAAAGATAGGCTACAGGGGGATATTGAAGACCTACAAGAGATTTCAGGGCTGGCACCTTCCTTGTGGGAGAAGGAGCCGTAAGTTTGCCTTTTCAGAAAAAAGGCTCCGTCGAAAACGAGCACCATGAGATGCTGAGTCTCTGGGAAAGCAGAGATCCCCAGTGCTGTTGTGCCTGTGGATAGGCTGCAGAGGGATACTGAAGACCTGCAAGTGCTTTCAGGGCTGGCACCTTCCTTGTGGGAGAAGGAGCCAGACGTTTGCCTTTTCAGGAAAAGTTTCTGCTGAGAACGACCACCGTGACATGCTGAGTCTCTGGGAAAGCAGAGATCCCCAGTGCTGTTGCGGCTAAAGATAGGCTGCAGGGGGATAGTGAAGACCAGCAATATCTTTCAGGGCTGGCACCTTCCTTGTGGGAGAAGGAGCCGTAAGTTCGCCATTTCAGAAAAAGGCTCTGCCGAGAGCGAGCACCATGGGATGCTGAGTCTCTGGGAAAGCAGAGATCCCCAGTGCTGTTGTGCCTGAGGATAGGCTGCAGAGGGATACTGAAGACCTGCAAGTTCTTTTAGGTCTGGCACCTTCCTTGTAGGGGAAGGAGCCAGACGTTTTGGTTTTCAGAAAATGTTTCTGCCGAGAGCGAGCACCATTAGATACTGATTCTCTGGGAAAGCAGAGATCCCCAGTGCTGTTGCGGCTAAAGATAGACTGCAGGGGGAAAGTGAAGACCTGCAAGATCTTTCAGGGCTGGCACCTTCCTTGTGGGAGAAGGAGCCAGACGTTTCCCTTTTCAGAAAATGTTTCTGCCGAGAGCGAGTACCATGAGATGCTGAGTCTCTGGGAAAGCAGAGATCCCCAGTGCTGTTTTGCCTGTGGATAGGCTGCCGGGGGATGGTGAAGACCAGTAAGAACTTTCACGGCTGGCACCTTCCTTGTGGGAGGAGCCAGATGTTTGCCTTTTCAGAAAAAGGCTCTGCCGAGAACGAGCACTATGACATGCTGAGTCTCTGGTAAAGCAGAGATCCCTAGTGCTGTTGTGCCTGTGGATAGGCTGCAGGGGGACGGTGAAGACCAGCAAGATCTTTCAGGGCTGGCACCTTCCTTGTAGGAGAAGGAGCCAGATATTTGCCTTTCCAGAAAAAGTTTCTGCCGAGAACGAGCACCGTGACATGCTGAGTCTCTGGGAAAGCAGAGATCCCCAGTGCTGTTGTGGCTAAAGATAGGCTGCAGGGGGATATTGAAGACCTACAAGAGATTTCAGGGCTGGCACCTTCCTTGTGGCAGAAGGAGCCGTAAGTTTGCCTTTTCAGAAAAAGGCTCTGCCGAGAACGAGCACTATGACATGCTGAGTCTCTGGGAAAGCAGAGATCCCCAGTGCTGTTTTGCCTGTGGATAGGCTGCAGGGGGACGGTGAAGACCAGCAAGATCTTTCAGGGATGGCACCTTCCTTGTAGGAGAAGGAGCCAGACATTTGCCTTTCCAGAAATAGTTTCTGCCGAGAGCGAGCACCATGAGATGCAGAGTCTCTGTGAAAGCAGAGATCCCCAGTGCTGTTGTGGCTAAAGATAGGCTGCAGGGGGACGGTGAAGACCAGCAAGATCTTTCAGGGCTCCACCTTCCTTGTGGGAGAAGGATCCAGACGTTTGCCTTTTCAGAAAAAGCCTCTGCCGAGAGCGAGCACCATGAGATGCTGAGTCTCTGGGAAAGCAGAGATCCCCAGTGCTGTTGCGGCTAAAGATAGGCTACAGGGGGATATTGAAGACCTACAAGAGATTTCAGGGCTGGCACCTTCCTTGTGGGAGAAGGAGCCGTAAGTTTGCCTTTTCAGAAAAAAGGCTCCGTCGAAAACGAGCACCATGACATGCTGAATCTCTGGGAAAGCAGAGATCCCCAGTGCTGTTGTGCCTGTGGATAGGCTGCAGAGGGATACTGAAGACCTGCAAGTGCTTTCAGGGCTGGCACCTTCCTTGTGGGAGAAGGAGCCAGACGTTTGCCTTTTCAGGAAAAGTTTCTGCTGAGAACGACCACCGTGACATGCTGAGTCTCTGGGAAAGCAGAGATCCCCAGTGCTGTTGCGGCTAAAGATAGGCTGCAGGGGGATAATGAAGACCAGCAATATCTTTCAGGGATGGCACCTTCCTTGTAGGAGAAGGAGCCAGACATTTGCCTTTCCAGAAAAAGTTTCTGCCGAGAGCGAGCACCATGAGATGCTGAGTCTCTGGGAAAGCAGAGATCCCCAGTGCTGTTGTGGCTAAAGATAGGCTGCAGGGGGACCGTGAAGACCAGCAACATCTTTCAGGGCTGGCACCTTCCTTGTGGGAGAAGGAGCCAGACGTTTGCCTTTTCAGAAAAAGGCTCTGCCGAGAGCGAGCACCATGAGATGCTGAGTCTCTGGGAAAGCAGAGATCCCCAGTGCTGTTGCGGCTAAAGATAGGCTACAGGGGGATATTGAAGACCTACAAGAGATTTCAGGGCTGGCACCTTCCTTGTGGGAGAAGGAGCCGTAAGTTTGCCTTTTCAGAAAAAAGCCTCCGTCGAAAACGAGCACCATGAGATGCTGAGTCTCTGGGAAAGCAGAGATCCCCAGTGCTGTTGTGCCTGTGGATAGGCTGCAGAGGGATACTGAAGACCTGCAAGTGCTTTCAGGGCTGGCACCTTCCTTGTGGGAGAAGGAGCCCTAAGTTTGCCTTTTCAGAAAAAGGCTCTGCCGAGAGCGAGCACCATGAGATGCTGAGTCTCTGGGAAAGCAGAGATCCCCAGTGCTGTTGCGTCTAAAGATAGGCTGCAGGGGGATAGTGAAGACCTGCAAGAGCTTTCAGGTCTGGCACCTTCCTTGTGGGAGAAGGAGCCAGACGTTTGCCTTTAAAGAAAATGTTTCTGCCGAGAGCGAGCACCATGAGATGCTGAGTCTCTGGGAAAGCAGAGATCCCCAGTGCTGTTGTGCCTCTGGATAGGCTGCAGAGGGATACTGAAGACCTACAAGTGCTGTCAGGGCAGGCACCTTCCTTGTGGGAGAAGGAGCCAGACGTTTGCCTTTTCAGAAAATGTTTCTGCCGAGAGCGAGCACCATGACATGCTGAGTCTCTCGGATAGCAGAGATCCCCAGTGCTGTTGTGCCGGAGGATAGCCTGCAGGGGGTCTGTGAAGACCAGCAAGATCTTTCAGGGCTGGCACCTTCCTTGTGGAGAAGGATCCAGACGTTTGCCTTTTCAGAAAAAGCCTCTGCCGAGAGCGAGCACCATGAGATGCTGAGTCTCTGGGAAAGCAGAGATCCCCAGTGCTGTTGTGGCTAAAGATAGGCTACAGCGGAACGGTGAAGACCAGCAAGAAATTTCAGAGCTTGCACCTTCCTTGTGGGAGAAGGAGCCATAAGTTTGACTTTTCAGAAAATGTATCTGCCGAGAACGAGCACTATGACATGCTGAGTCTCTGGGAAAGCAGAGATCCCCAGTGCTGTTGTGCCTGTGGATAGGCTGCAGGGGGACGGTGAAGACCAGCAAGATCTTTCAGGGAGGGCACCTTCCTTGTAGGAGAAGGAGCCAGACATTTGCCTTTCCAGAAAAAGTTTCTGCCGAGAACGAGCACCATGACATGCTGAGTCTCTAGGAAAGCAGAGATCCCCAGTGCTGCTGTGGCTAAAGATAGGCTGCAGGGGGACGGTGAAGACCAGCAAGATCTTTCAGGGCTGGCACCTTCCTTGTGGGAGAAGGAGCCGTAAGCTCGCCATTTCAGAAAAAGGCTCTGCCGAGAGCGAGCACCATGGGATGCTGAGTCTCTTGGAAAGCAGAGATCCCCAGTGCTGTTGTGCCTGAGGATAGGCTGCAGAGGGATACTGAAGACCTGCAAGTTCTTTTAGGTCTGGCACCTTCCTTGTAGGGGAAGGAGCCAGACGTTTTGGTTTTCAGAAAATCTTTCTGCCGAGCGAGCACCATTAGATACTGATTCTCTGGGAAAGCAGAGATCCCCAGAGCTGTTGCGGCTAAAGATAGACTGCAGGGGGAAAGTGAAGACCTGCAAGAGCTTTCAGGGCTGGCACCTTGCTTGTGGGAGAAGGAGCCAGACGTTTCCCTTTTCAGAAAATGTTTCTGCCGAGAGTGACCACCATGAGATGCTTAGTCTCTGGGAAAGCAGAGATCCCCAGTGCTGTTTTGCCTGTGGATAGGCTGCCGGGGGATGGTGAAGACCAGTAAGAACTTTCACGGCTGGCACCTTCCTTGTGGGAGGAGCCAGATGTTTGCCTTTTCAGAAAAAGGCTCTGCCGAGAACGAGCACTATGACATGCTGAGTCTCTGGTAAAGCAGAGATCCCTAGTGCTGTTGTGCCTGTGGATAGGCTGCAGGGGGACGGTGAAGACCAGCAAGATCTTTCAGGTGTGGCACCTTCCTTGTAGGAGAAGGAGCCAGATATTTGCCTTTCCAGAAAAAGTTTCTGCCGAGAACGAGCACCGTGACATGCTGAGTCTCTGGGAAAGCAGAGATCCCCAGTGCTGTTGTGGCTAAAGATAGGCTGCAGGGGGACGGTGAAGACCAGCAAGATCTTTCAGGGCTGGCACCTTCCTTGTGGGAGAAGGATCCAGACGTTTGCCTTTTCAGAAAAAGCCTCTGCCGAGAGCGAGCACCATGAGATGCTGCGTCTCTGGGAAAGCAGAGATCCCCAGTGCTGTTGCGGCTAAAGATAGGCTACAGGGGGATATTGAAGACCTACAAGAGATTTCAGGGCTGGCGCCTTCCTTGTGGGAGAAGGAGCCGTAAGTTTGCCTTTTCAGAAAAAGGCTCTGCCGAGAGCGAGCACCATGAGATGCTGAGTCTCTGGGAAAGCAGAGATCCCCAGTGCTGTTGTGCCTGTGGATAGGCTGCAGAGGGATACTGAAGACCTACAAGTGCTGTCAGGGCAGGCACCTTCCTTGTGGGAGAAGGAGCCAGACGTTTGCCTTTTCAGAAAATGTTTCTGCCGAGAGCGAGCACCATGACATGCTGAGTCTCTCGGATAGCAGAGATCCCCAGTGCTGTTGTGCCTGAGGATAGCCTGCAGGGGGTCTGTGAAGACCAGCAAGATCTTTCAGGGCTGGCACCTTCCTTGTGGAGAAGGATCCAGACGTTTGCCTTTTCAGAAAAAGCCTCTGCCGAGAGCGAGCACCATGAGATGCTGAGTCTCTGGGAAAGCAGAGATCCCCAGTGCTGTTGTGGCTAAAGATAGGCTACAGGGGAACGGTGAAGACCAGCAAGAAATTTCAGAGCTGGCACCTTCCTTGTGGGAGAAGGAGCCATAAGTTTGACTTTTCAGAAAATGTATCTGCCGAGAACGAGCACTATGACATGCTGAGTCTCTGGGAAAGCAGAGATCCCCAGTGCTGTTGTGCCTGTGGATAGGCTGCAGGGGGACGGTGAAGACCAGCAAGATCTTTCAGGGAGGGCACCTTCCTTGTAGGAGAAGGAGCCAGACATTTGCCTTTCCAGAAAAAGTTTCTGCCGAGAACGAGCACCATGACATGCTGAGTCTCTAGGAAAGCAGAGATCCCCAGTGCTGCTGTGGCTAAAGATAGGCTGCAGGGGGACGGTGAAGACCAGCAAGATCTTTCAGGGCTGGCACCTTCCTTGTGGGAGAAGGATCCAGACGTTTGCCTTTTCAGAAAAAGCCTCTGCCGAGAGCGATCACCATGAGATGCTGAGTCTCTGGGAAAGCAGAGATCCCCAGTGCTGTTGCGGCTAAAGATAGGCTACAGGGGGATATTGAAGACCTACAAGAGATTTCAGGGCTGGCACCTTCCTTGTGGGAGAAGGAGCCGTAAGTTTGCCTTTTCAGAAAAAGGCTCTGCCGAGAGCGAGCACCATGAGATGCTGAGTCTCTGGGAAAGCAGAGATCCCCAGTGCTGTTGTGCCTGTGGATAGGCTGCAGGGGGACCGTGAAGACCAGCAACATCTTTCAGGGCTGGCACCTTCCTTGTGGGAGAAGGAGCCAGATGTTTGCCTTTTCAGGAAAAGTTTCTGCTGAG
The DNA here is from genome assembly GCF_929443795.1 of Astur gentilis. NCBI lineage: Eukaryota > Metazoa > Chordata > Aves > Accipitriformes > Accipitridae > Astur > Astur gentilis. The sequence goes on along the minus strand of NW_026061093.1, from coordinate 46,055 downwards.
AACGACCACCGTGACATGCTGAGTCTCTGGGAAAGCAGAGATCCCCAGTGCTGTTGCGGCTAAAGATAGGCTGCAGGGGGATAGTGAAGACCAGCAAGATCTTTCAGGGCTGGCACCTTCCTTGTGGGAGAAGGAGCCGTAAGTTCGCCATTTCAGAAAAAGGCTCTGCCGAGAGCGAGCACCATGGGATGCTGAGTCTCTGGGAAAGCAGAGATCCCCAGTGCTGTTGTGCCTGAGGATAGGCTGCAGAGGGATACTGAAGACCTGCAAGTTCTTTTAGGTCTGGCACCTTCCTTGTAGGGGAAGGGGCCAGACGTTTTGGTTTTCAGAAAATGTTTCTGCCGAGAGCGAGCACCATTATATACTGATTCTTTGGGAAAGCAGAGATCCCCAGTGCTGTTGCGGCTAAAGATAGACTGCAGGGGGAAAGTGAAGACCTGCAAGATCTTTCAGGGCTGGCACCTTCCTTGTGGGAGAAGGAGCCAGACGTTTCCCTTTTCAGAAAATGTTTCTGCCGAGAGCGAGCACCATGAGATGCTGAGTCTCTGGGAAAGCAGAGATCCCCAGTGCTGTTGCGGCTAAAGATAGGCTACAGGGGGATATTGAAGACCTACAAGAGATTTCAGGGCTGGCGCCTTCCTTGTGGGAGAAGGAGCCGTAAGTTTGCCTTTTCAGAAAAAGGCTCTGCCGAGAGCGAGCACCATGAGATGCTGAGTCTCTGGGAAAGCAGAGATCCCCAGTGCTGTTGTGCCTGTGGATAGGCTGCAGAGGGATACTGAAGACCTACAAGTGCTGTCAGGGCAGGCACCTTCCTTGTGGGAGAAGGAGCCAGACGTTTGCCTTTTCAGAAAATGTTTCTGCCGAGAGCGAGCACCATGACATGCTGAGTCTCTCGGATAGCAGAGATCCCCAGTGCTGTTGTGCCTGAGGATAGCCTGCAGGGGGTCTGTGAAGACCAGCAAGATTTTTCAGGGCTGGCACCTTCCTTGTGGAGAAGGATCCAGGCGTTTGCCTTTTCAGAAAAAGCCTCTGCCGAGAGCGAGCACCATGAGATGCTGAGTCTCTGGGAAAGCAGAGATACCCAGTGCTGTTGTGGCTAAAGATAGGCTACAGGGGAACGGTGAAGACCAGCAAGAAATTTCAGAGCTGGCACCTTCCTTGTGGGAGAAGGAGCCATAAGTTTGACTTTTCAGAAAATGTATCTGCCGAGAACGAGCACTATGACATGCTGAGTCTCTGGGAAAGCAGAGATCCCCAGTGCTGTTGTGCCTGTGGATAGGCTGCAGGGGGACGGTGAAGACCAGCAAGATCTTTCAGGGAGGGCACCTTCCTTGTAGGAGAAGGAGCCAGACATTTGCCTTTCCAGAAAAAGTTTCTGCCGAGAACGAGCACCATGACATGCTGAGTCTCTAGGAAAGCAGAGATCCCCAGTGCTGCTGTGGCTAAAGATAGGCTGCAGGGGGACGGTGAAGACCAGCAAGATCTTTCAGGGCTGGCACCTTCCTTGTGGGAGAAGGATCCAGACGTTTGCCTTTTCAGAAAAAGCCTCTGCCGAGAGCGATCACCATGAGATGCTGAGTCTCTGGGAAAGCAGAGATCCCCAGTGCTGTTGCGGCTAAAGATAGGCTACAGGGGGATATTGAAGACCTACAAGAGATTTCAGGGCTGGCACCTTCCTTGTGGGAGAAGTAGCCGTAAGTTTGCCTTTTCAGAAAAAGGCTCTGCCGAGAGCGAGCACCATGAGATGCTGAGTCTCTGGGAAAGCAGAGATCCCCAGTGCTGTTGTGCCTGTGGATAGGCTGCAGGGGGACCGTGAAGACCAGCAACATCTTTCAGGGCTGGCACCTTCCTTGTGGGAGAAGGAGCCAGATGTTTGCCTTTTCAGGAAAAGTTTCTGCTGAGAACGACCACCGTGACATGCTGAGTCTCTGGGAAAGCAGAGATCCCCAGTGCTGTTGCGGCTAAAGATAGGCTGCAGGGGGATAGTGAAGACCAGCAAGATCTTTCAGGGCTGGCACCTTCCTTGTGGGAGAAGGAGCCGTAAGTTCGCCATTTCAGAAAAAGGCTCTGCCGAGAGCGAGCACCATGGGATGCTGAGTCTCTGGGAAAGCAGAGATCCCCAGTGCTGTTGTGCCTGAGGATAGGCTGCAGAGGGATACTGAAGACCTGCAAGTTCTTTTAGGTCTGGCACCTTCCTTGTAGGGGAAGGGGCCAGACGTTTTGGTTTTCAGAAAATGTTTCTGCCGAGAGCGAGCACCATTAGATACTGATTCTCTGGGAAAGCAGAGATCCCCAGTGCTGTTGCGGCTAAAGATAGACTGCAGGGGGAAAGTGAAGACCTGCAAGATCTTTCAGGGCTGGCACCTTCCTTGTGGGAGAAGGAGCCAGACGTTTGCCTTTTCAGAAAATGTTTCTGCCGAGAGCGAGCACCATGAGATGCTGAGTCTCTGGGAAAGCAGAGATCCCCAGTGCTGTTGTGCCTGTGGATAGGCTGCAGAGGGATGCTGAAGACCTGCAAGTGCTTTCAGGGCTGGCACCTTCCTTGTGGGAGAAGGAGCCAGACGTTTGCCTTTTCAGAAAAAGGCTCTGCCGAGAACGAGCACTATGACATGCTGAGTCTCTGGGAAAGCAGAGATCCCCAGTGCTGTTGTGCCTCTGGATAGGCTGCAGGGGGACGGTGAAGACCAGCAAGATCTTTCAGGGCTGGCACATTCCTTGTAGGAGAAGGAGCCAGATATTTGCCTTTCCAGAAAAAGTTTCTGCCGAGAACGAGCACCGTGACATGCTGAGTCTCTGGGAAAGCAGAGATCCCCAGTGCTGTTGTGGCTAAAGATAGGCTGCAGGGGGATATTGAAGACCTACAAGAGATTTCAGGGCTGGCACCTTCCTTGTGGCAGAAGGAGCCGTAAGTTTGCCTTTTCAGAAAAAGGCTCTGCCGAGAACGAGCACTATGACATGCTGATTCTCTGGGAAAGCAGAGATCCCCAGTGCTGTTTTGCCTGTGGATAGGCTGCAGGGGGACGGTGAAGACCAGCAAGATCTTTCAGGGATGGCACCTTCCTTGTAGGAGAAGGAGCCAGACATTTGCCTTTCCAGAAAAAGTTTCTGCCGAGAGCGAGCACCATGAGATGCTGAGTCTCTGGGAAAGCAGAGATCCCCAGTGCTGTTGTGGCTAAAGATAGGCTGCAGGGGGACGGTGAAGACCAGCAAGATCTTTCAGGGCTCCACCTTCCTTGTGGGAGAAGGAGCCAGACTTTTGCCTTTTCAGAAAAGCCTCTGCCGAGAGCGAGCACCATGAGATGCTGCGTCTCTGGGAAAGCAGAGATCCCCAGTGCTGTTGCGGCTAAAGATAGACTGCAGGGGGAAAGTGAAGACCTGCAAGATCTTTCAGGGCTGGCACCTTCCTTGTGGGAGAAGGAGCCAGGCGTTTCCCTTTTCAGAAAATGTTTCTGCCGAGAGCGAGTACCATGAGATGCTGAGTCTCTGGGAAAGCAGAGATCCCCAGTGCTGTTTTGCCTGTGGATAGGCTGCCGGGGGATGGTGAAGACCAGTAAGAACTTTCACGGCTGGCACCTTCCTTGTGGGAGGAGCCAGATGTTTGCCTTTTCAGAAAAAGGCTCTGCCGAGAACGAGCACTATGACATGCTGAGTCTTTGGTAAAGCAGAGATCCCCAGTGCTGTTTTGCCTGTGGATAGGCTGCCGGGGGACGGTGAAGACCAGCAAGATCTTTCAGGGCTGGCACCTTCCTTGTAGGAGAAGGAGCCAGATATTTGCCTTTCCAGAAAAAGTTTCTGCCGAGAACGAGCACCGTGACATGCTGAGTCTCTGGGAAAGCAGAGATCCCCAGTGCTGTTGTGGCTAAAGATAGGCTGCAGGGGGATATTGAAGACCTACAAGAGATTTCAGGGCTGGCACCTTCCTTGTGGCAGAAGGAGCCGTAAGTTTGCCTTTTCAGAAAAAGGCTCTGCCGAGAACGAGCACTATGACATGCTGATTCTCTGGGAAAGCAGAGATCCCCAGTGCTGTTTTGCCTGTGGATAGGCTGCAGGGGGACGGTGAAGACCAGCAAGATCTTTCAGGGCTGCCACCTTCCTTGTGGGAGAAGGAGCCGTAAGTTTGCCTTTTCAGAAAAAGCGTCTGCCGAGAGCGAGCACCATGAGATGCTGAGTCTCTGGGAAAGCAGACATCCCCAGTGCTGTTGTGGCTAAAGATAGGTTGCAGGGGGACGGTGAAGACCAGCAAGATCTTTCAGGGCTCCACCTTCCTTGTGGGAGAAGGATCCAGACGTTTGCCTTTTCAGAAAAAGCCTCTGCCGAGAGCGAGCACCATGAGATGCTGAGTCTCTGGGAAAGCAGAGATCCCCAGTGCTGTTGTACCTGTGGATAGGCTGCAGAGGGATACTGAAGACCTGCAAGTGCTTTCAGGGCTGGCACCTTCCTTGTGGGAGAAGGAGCCAGACGTTTGCCTTTTCAGGAAAAGTTTCTGCTGAGAACGACCACCGTGACATGCTGAGTCTCTGGGAAAGCAGAGATCCCCAGTGCTGTTGCGGCTAAAGATAGGCTGCAGGGGGATAGTGAAGACCAGCAAGATCTTTCAGGGCTGGCACCTTCCTTGTAGGAGAAGGAGCCAGACATTTGCCTTTCCAGAAAAAGTTTCTGCCGAGAGCGAGCACCATGAGATGCTGAGTCTCTGGGAAAGCAGAGATCCCCAGTGCTGTTGTGGCTAAAGATAGGCTACAGGGGAACGGTGAAGACCAGCAAGAAATTTCAGAGCTGGCACCTTCCTTGTGGGAGAAGGAGCCATAAGTTTGACTTTTCAGAAAATGTATCTGCCGAGAACGAGCACTATGACATGCTGAGTCTCTGGGAAAGCAGAGATCCCCAGTGCTGTTGTGCCTGTGGATAGGCTGCAGGGGGACGGTGAAGACCAGCAAGATCTTTCAGGGCTGGCACCTTCCTTGTGGGAGAAGGAGCCAGACGTTTGCCTTTTCAGGAAAAGTTTCTGCTGAGAACGACCACCGTGACATGCTGAGTCTCTGGGAAAGCAGAGATCCCCAGTGCTTTTGCGGCTAAAGATAGGCTGCAGGGGGATAGTGAAGACCAGCAATATCTTTCAGGGCTGGCACCTTCCTTGTGGGAGAAGGAGCTGTAAGTTCGCCATTTCAGAAAAAGGCTCTGCCGAGAGCGAGCACCATGGGATGCTGAGTCTCTGGGAAAGCAGAGATCCCCAGTGCTGTTGTGCCTGAGGATAGGCTGCAGAGGGATACTGAAGACCTGCAAGTTCTTTTAGGTCTGGCACCTTCCTTGTAGGGGAAGGAGCCAGACGTTTTGGTTTTCAGAAAATGTTTCTGCCGAGAGCGAGTACCATTAGATACTGATTCTCTGGGAAAGCAGAGATCCCCAGTGCTGTTGCGGCTAAAGATAGACTGCAGGGGGAAAGTGAAGACCTGCAAGATCTTTCAGGGCTGGCACCTTCCTTGTGGGAGAAGGAGCCAGACGTTTCCCTTTTCAGAAAATGTTTCTGCCGAGAGCGAGTACCATGAGATGCTGAGTCTCTGGGAAATCAGAGATCCCCAGTGCTGTTTTGCCTGTGGATAGGCTGCCGGGGGATGGTGAAGACCAGTAAGAACTTTCACGGCTGGCACCTTCCTTGTGGGAGGAGCCAGATGTTTGCCTTTTCAGAAAAAGGCTCTGCCGAGAACGAGCACTATGACATGCTGAGTCTCTGGTAAAGCAGAGATCCATAGTGCTGTTGTGCCTGTGGATAGGCTGCAGGGGGACGGTGAAGACCAGCAAGATCTTTCAGGGCTGGCACCTTCCTTGTAGGAGAAGGAGCCAGATATTTGCCTTTCCAGAAAAAGTTTCTGCCGAGAACGAGCACCGTGACATGCTGAGTCTCTGGGAAAGCAGAGATCCCCAGTGCTGTTGTGGCTAAAGATAGGTTGCAGGGGGACGGTGAAGACCAGCAAGATCTTTCAGGGCTGGCACCTTCCTTGTGGGAGAAGGATCCAGACGTTTGCCTTTTCAGAAAAAGCCTCTGCCGAGAGCGAGCACCATGAGATGCTGAGTCTCTGGGAAAGCAGAGATCCCCAGTGCTGTTGTGCCTGTGGATAGGCTGCAGGGGGACCGTGAAGACCAGCAACATCTTTCAGGGCTGGCACCTTCCTTGTGGGAGAAGGAGCCAGACGTTTGCCTTTTCAGAAAAAGGCTCTGCCGAGAGCGAGCACCATGAGATGCTGAGTCTCTGGGAAAGCAGAGATCCCCAGTGCTGTTGCGGCTAAAGATAGGCTACAGGGGGATATTGAAGACCTACAAGTGATTTCAGGGCTGGCACCTTCCTTGTGGGAGAAGGAGCCGTAAGTTTGCCTTTTCAGAAAAAAGGCTCCGTCGAAAACGAGCACCATGAGATGCTGAGTCTCTGGGAAAGCAGAGATCCCCAGTGCTGTTGTGCCTGTGGATAGGCTGCAGGGGGATGGTGAAGACCAGCAAGATCTTTCAGGGCTGGCACCTTCCTTGTGGGAGAAGGAGCCAGACGTTTGCCTTTTCAGGAAAAGTTTCTGCTGAGAACGACCACCGTGACATGCTGAGTCTCTGGGAAAGCAGAGATCCCCAGTGCTGTTGCGGCTAAAGATAGGCTGCAGGGGGATATTGAAGACCTACAAGAGATTTCAGGGCTGGCACCTTCCTTGTGGCAGAAGGAGCCAGATTTTGGCCTTTTCAGAAAAAGGCTCTGCCGAGAGCGAGCACCATGAGATGCTGAGTCTCTGGGAAAGCAGAGATCCCCAGTGCTGTTTTGCCTGTGGATAGGCTGCAGGGGGACGGTGAAGACCAGCAAGATCTTTCAGGGATGGCACCTTCCTTGTAGGAGAAGGAGCCAGACATTTGCCTTTCCAGAAATAGTTTCTGCCGAGAACGAGCACCATGAGATGCTGAGTCTCTGGGAAAGCAGACATCCCCAGTGCTGTTGTGGCTAAAGATAGGCTGCAGGGGGACGGTGAAGACCAGCAAGATCTTTCAGGGCTCCACCTTCCTTGTGGGAGAAGGATCCAGACGTTTGCCTTTTCAGAAAAAGCCTCTGCCGAGAGCGAGCACCATGAGATGCTGAGTCTCTGGGAAAGCAGAGATCCCCAGTGCTGTTGCGGCTAAAGATAGGCTACAGGGGGATATTGAAGACCTACAAGAGATTTCAGGGCTGGCACCTTCCTTGTGGGAGAAGGAGCCGTAAGTTTGCCTTTTCAGAAAAAAGCCTCCGTCGAAAACGAGCACCATGACATGCTGAATCTCTGGGAAAGCAGAGATCCCCAGTGCTGTTGTGCCTGTGGATAGGCTGCAGAGGGATACTGAAGACCTGCAAGTGCTTTCAGGGCTGGCACCTTCCTTGTGGGAGAAGGAGCCAGACGTTTGCCTTTTCAGAAAAAGTTCTTGCCGAGAACGAGCACCGTGAGATGCTGAGTCACTGGGAAAGCAGAGATCCCCAGTGCTGTTGCGGCTAAAGATAGGCTGCAGGGGGATAGTGAAGACCAGCAATATCTTTCAGGGCTGGCACCTTCCTTGTGGGAGAAGGAGCCGTAAGTTCGCCATTTCAGAAAAAGGCTCTGCCGAGAACGAGCACTGTGACATGCTGAGTCTCTGGGAAAGCAGAGATCCCCAGTGCTGTTGTTCCTGAGGATAGGCTGCAGAGGGATACTGAAGACCTGCAAGTTCTTTTAGGTCTGGCACCTTCCTTGTAGGGGAAGGAGCCAGACGTTTTGGTTTTCAGAAAATGTTTCTGCCGAGAGCGAGCACCATTAGATACTGATTCTCTGGGAAAGCAGAGATCCCCAGTGCTGTTGCGCTAAAGATAGACTGCAGGGGGAAAGTGAAGACCTGCAAGATCTTTCAGGGCTGGCACCTTCCTTGTGGGAGAAGGAGCCAGACGTTTGCCTTTTCAGAAAATGTTTCTGCCGAGAGCGAGTACCATGAGATGCTGAGTCTCTGGGAAAGCAGAGATCCCCAGTGCTGTTTTGCCTGTGGATAGGCTGCCGGGGGATGGTGAAGACCAGTAAGAACTTTCACGGCTGGCACCTTCCTTGTGGGAGGAGCCAGATGTTTGCCTTTTCAGAAAAAGGCTCTGCCGAGAACGAGCACTATGACATGCTGAGTCTTTGGTAAAGCAGAGATCCCTAGTGCTGTTGTGCCTGTGGATAGGCTGCCGGGGGACGGTGAAGACCAGCAAGATCTTTCAGGGCTGGCACCTTCCTTGTAGGAGAAGGAGCCAGATATTTGCCTTTCCAGAAAAAGTTTCTGCCGAGAACGAGCACCGTGACATGCTGAGTCTCTGGGAAAGCAGAGATCCCCAGTGCTGTTGTGGCTAAAGATAGGCTGCAGGGGGATATTGAAGACCTACAAGAGATTTCAGGGCTGGCACCTTCCTTGTGGCAGAAGGAGCCGTAAGTTTGCCTTTTCAGAAAAAGGCTCTGCCGAGAACGAGCACTATGACATGCTGAGTCTCTGGGAAAGCAGAGATCCCCAGTGCTGTTTTGCCTGTGGATAGGCTGCAGGGGGACGGTGAAGACCAGCAAGATCTTTCAGGGATGGCACCTTCCTTGTAGGAGAAGGAGCCAGACATTTGCCTTTCCAGAAATAGTTTCTGCCGAGAGCGAGCACCATGAGATGCTGAGTCTCTGGGAAAGCAGACATCCCCAGTGCTGTTGTGGCTAAAGATAGGCTGCAGGGGGACGGTGAAGACCAGCAAGATCTTTCAGGGCTCCACCTTCCTTGTGGGAGAAGGATCCAGACGTTTGCCTTTTCAGAAAAAGCCTCTGCCGAGAGCGAGCACCATGAGATGCTGAGTCTCTGGGAAAGCAGAGATCCCCAGTGCTGTTGCGGCTAAAGATAGGCTACAGGGGGATATTGAAGACCAGCAATATCTTTCAGGGCTGGCACCTTCCTTGTGGGAGAAGGAGCCGTAAGTTTGCCTTTTCAGAAAAAAGGCTCCGTCGAAAACGAGCACCATGACATGCTGAATCTCTGGGAAAGCAGAGATCCCCAGTGCTGTTGTGCCTGTGGATAGGCTGCAGAGGGATACTGAAGACCTGCAAGTGCTTTCAGGGCTGGCACCTTCCTTGTGGGAGAAGGAGCCAGACGTTTGCCTTTTCAGGAAAAGTTTCTGCTGAGAACGACCACCGTGACATGCTGAGTCTCTGGGAAAGCAGAGATCCCCAGTGCTGTTGCGGCTAAAGATAGGCTGCAGGGGGATAGTGAAGACCAGCAATATCTTTCAGGGATGGCACCTTCCTTGTAGGAGAAGGAGCCAGACATTTGCCTTTCCAGAAAAAGTTTCTGCCGAGAACGAGCAACATGACATGCTGAGTCTCTGGGAAAGCAGAGATCCCCAGTGCTGTTGTGCCTCTGGATAGGCTGCAGGGTGACGGTGAAGACCAGCAAGATCTTTTAGGGATGGCACCTTCCTTGTAGGAGAAGGAGCCAGACATTTGCCTTTCCAGAAAAAGTTTCTGCCGAGAACAAGCACCGTGACATGCTGAGTCACTGGGAAAGCAGAGATTCCCAGTGCTGTGGCGGCTAAAGATAGGCTTCAGGGGGATGGTGAAGACCAGCAAGATCTTTCAGCGCTGGCACCTTCCTTGTGGGAGAAGGAGCCAGACGTTTCCCTTTTCAGAAAATGTTTCTGCCGAGAGCGAGCACCATGAGATGCTGAGTCTCTGGGATAGCAGAGATCCCCAGTGCTGTTGTGGCTAAAGATAGGCTACAGGGGAACGGTGAAGACCAGCAAGATCTTTCAGGGCTGGCACCTTCCTTGTGGGAGAAGGAGCCAGACGTTTGCCTTTTCAGAAAAAGGCTCTGCCGAGAGCGAGCACCATGAGATGCTGAGTCTCTGGGAAAGCAGAGATTCCCAGTACTGTTGCGGCTAAAGATAGGCTGAAGGGGGATGGTGAAGACCAGCAAGATCTTTCAGGGCTGGCACCTTCCTTGTGGGAGAAGGAGCCGTATGTTTGCCTTTTCAGAAAAAGCCTCTGCCGAGAGCGAGCACCATGAGATGCTGAGTCTCTAGGAAAGCAGAGATCCCCAGTGCTGTTGTGCCTGTGGACAGGCTGCAGGGGGACGGTGAAGACCAGCAAGATCTTTCAGGGCTGGCACCTTCCTTGTGGGAGAAGGATCCAGACGTTTGCCTTTTCAGAAAAAGGCTCTGCCGAGAACGAGCACCGTGAGAGGCTGAGTCTCTGGGAAAGCAGAGATCCCCAGTGCTGTTGAGGCTAAAGATAGGCTGCAGGGGGATAGTGAAGACCTTCAAGAGATTTCAGGGCTGGCACCTTCCTTGTGGGAGAAGGAGCCAGACGTTTGCCTTTTCAGAAAAAGGCTCTGCCGAGAGCGAGCACCATGAGATGCTGAGTCTCTGGGAAAGCAGAGATCCCCAGTGCTGTTGTGCCTGTGGATAGGCTGCAGGGGGACCGTGAAGACCAGCAACATCTTTCAGGGCTGGCACCTTCCTTGTGGGAGAAGGAGCCAGACGTTTGCCTTTTCAGAAAAAGGCTCTGCCGAGAGCGAGCACCATGAGATGCTGAGTCTCTGGGAAAGCAGAGATCCCCAGTGCTGTTGCGGCTAAAGATAGGCTACAGGGGGATATTGAAGACCTACAAGTGATTTCAGGGCTGGCACCTTCCTTGTGGGAGAAGGAGCCGTAAGTTTGCCTTTTCAGAAAAAAGGCTCCGTCGAAAACGAGCACCATGAGATGCTGAGTCTCTGGGAAAGCAGAGATCCCCAGTGCTGTTGTGCCTGTGGATAGGCTGCAGGGGGATGGTGAAGACCAGCAAGATCTTTCAGGGCTGGCACCTTCCTTGTGGGAGAAGGAGCCAGACGTTTGCCTTTTCAGGAAAAGTTTCTGCTGAGAACGACCACCGTGACATGCTGAGTCTCTGGGAAAGCAGAGATCCCCAGTGCTGTTGCGGCTAAAGATAGGCTGCAGGGGGATATTGAAGACCTACAAGAGATTTCAGGGCTGGCACCTTCCTTGTGGCAGAAGGAGCCGTAAGTTTGCCTTTTCAGAAAAAGGCTCTGCCGAGAACGAGCACTATGACATGCTGAGTCTCTGGGAAAGCAGAGATCCCCAGTGCTGTTTTGCCTGTGGATAGGCTGCAGGGGGACGGTGAAGACCAGCAAGATCTTTCAGGGATGGCACCTTCCTTGTAGGAGAAGGAGCCAGATATTTGCCTTTCCAGAAATAGTTTCTGCCGAGAGCGAGCACCATGAGATGCTGAGTCTCTGGGAAAGCAGACATCCCCAGTGCTGTTGTGGCTAAAGATAGGCTGCAGGGGGACGGTGAAGACCAGCAAGATCTTTCAGGGCTCCACCTTCCTTGTGGGAGAAGGATCCAGACATTTGCCTTTTCAGAAAAAGCCTCTGCCGAGAGCGAGCACCATGAGATGCTGAGTCTCTGGGAAAGCAGAGATCCCCAGTGCTGTTGCGGCTAAAGATAGGCTACAGGGGGATATTGAAGACCTACAAGAGATTTCAGGGCTGGCACCTTCCTTGTGGGAGAAGGAGCCGTAAGTTTGCCTTTTCAGAAAAAAGGCTCCGTCGAAAACGAGCACCATGACATGCTGAATCTCTGGGAAAGCAGAGATCCCCAGTGCTGTTGTGCCTGTGGATAGGCTGCAGAGGGATACTGAAGACCTGCAAGTGCTTTCAGGGCTGGCACCTTCCTTGTGGGAGAAGGAGCCAGACGTTTGCCTTTTCAGAAAAAGTTCTTGCCGAGAACGAGCACCGTGAGATGCTGAGTCACTGGGAAAGCAGAGATCCCCAGTGCTGTTGCGGCTAAAGATAGGCTGCAGGGGGATAGTGAAGACCAGCAATATCTTTCAGGGCTGGCACCTTCCTTGTGGGAGAAGGAGCCGTAAGTTCGCCATTTCAGAAAAAGGCTCTGCCGAGAACGAGCACTGTGACATGCTGAGTCTCTGGGAAAGCAGAGATCCCCAGTGCTGTTGTGCCTGAGGATAGGCTGCAGAGGGATACTGAAGACCTGCAAGTTCTTTTAGGTCTGGCACCTTCCTTGTAGGGGAAGGAGCCAGACGTTTTGGTTTTCAGAAAATGTTTCTGCCGAGAGCGAGCACCATTAGATACTGATTCTCTGGGAAAGCAGAGATCCCCAGTGCTGTTGCGCTAAAGATAGACTGCAGGGGGAAAGTGAAGACCTGCAAGATCTTTCAGGGCTGGCACCTTCCTTGTGGGAGAAGGAGCCAGACGTTTGCCTTTTCAGAAAATGTTTCTGCCGAGAGCGAGTACCATGAGATGCTGAGTCTCTGGGAAAGCAGAGATCCCCAGTGCTGTTTTGCCTGTGGATAGGCTGCCGGGGGATGGTGAAGACCAGTAAGAACTTTCACGGCTGGCACCTTCCTTGTGGGAGGAGCCAGATGTTTGCCTTTTCAGAAAAAGGCTCTGCCGAGAACGAGCACTATGACATGCTGAGTCTTTGGTAAAGCAGAGATCCCTAGTGCTGTTGTGCCTGTGGATAGGCTGCCGGGGGACGGTGAAGACCAGCAAGATCTTTCAGGGCTGGCACCTTCCTTGTAGGAGAAGGAGCCAGATATTTGCCTTTCCAGAAAAAGTTTCTGCCGAGAACGAGCACCGTGACATGCTGAGTCTCTGGGAAAGCAGAGATCCCCAGTGCTGTTGTGGCTAAAGATAGGCTGCAGGGGGATATTGAAGACCTACAAGAGATTTCAGGGCTGGCACCTTCCTTGTGGCAGAAGGAGCCGTAAGTTTGCCTTTTCAGAAAAAGGCTCTGCCGAGAACGAGCACTATGACATGCTGAGTCTCTGGGAAAGCAGAGATCCCCAGTGCTGTTTTGCCTGTGGATAGGCTGCAGGGGGACGGTGAAGACCAGCAAGATCTTTCAGGGATGGCACCTTCCTTGTAGGAGAAGGAGCCAGACATTTGCCTTTCCAGAAATAGATTCTGCCGAGAGCGAGCACCATGAGATGCTGAGTCTCTGGGAAAGCAGACATCCCCAGTGCTGTTGTGGCTAAAGATAGGCTGCAGGGGGACGGTGAAGACCAGCAAGATCTTTCAGGGCTCCACCTTCCTTGTGGGAGAAGGATCCAGACGTTTGCCTTTTCAGAAAAAGCCTCTGCCGAGAGCGAGCACCATGAGATGCTGAGTCTCTGGGAAAGCAGAGATCCCCAGTGCTGTTGCGGCTAAAGATAGGCTACAGGGGGATATTGAAGACCAGCAATATCTTTCAGGGCTGGCACCTTCCTTGTGGGAGAAGGAGCCGTAAGTTTGCCTTTTCAGAAAAAAGGCTCCGTCGAAAACGAGCACCATGACATGCTGAATCTCTGGGAAAGCAGAGATCCCCAGTGCTGTTGTGCCTGTGGATAGGCTGCAGAGGGATACTGAAGACCTGCAAGTGCTTTCAGGGCTGGCACCTTCCTTGTGGGAGAAGGAGCCAGACGTTTGCCTTTTCAGGAAAAGTTTCTGCTGAGAACGACCACCGTGACATGCTGAGTCTCTGGGAAAGCAGAGATCCCCAGTGCTGTTGCGGCTAAAGATAGGCTGCAGGGGGATAGTGAAGACCAGCAATATCTTTCAGGGATGGCACCTTCCTTGTAGGAGAAGGAGCCAGACATTTGCCTTTCCAGAAAAAGTTTCTGCCGAGAACGAGCAACATGACATGCTGAGTCTCTGGGAAAGCAGAGATCCCCAGTGCTGTTGTGCCTCTGGATAGGCTGCAGGGTGACGGTGAAGACCAGCAAGATCTTTTAGGGATGGCACCTTCCTTGTAGGAGAAGGAGCCAGACATTTGCCTTTCCAGAAAAAGTTTCTGCCGAGAACAAGCACCGTGACATGCTGAGTCACTGGGAAAGCAGAGATTCCCAGTGCTGTGGCGGCTAAAGATAGGCTTCAGGGGGATGGTGAAGACCAGCAAGATCTTTCAGCGCTGGCACCTTCCTTGTGGGAGAAGGAGCCAGACGTTTCCCTTTTCAGAAAATGTTTCTGCCGAGAGCGAGCACCATGAGATGCTGAGTCTCTGGGATAGCAGAGATCCCCAGTGCTGTTGTGGCTAAAGATAGGCTACAGGGGAACGGTGAAGACCAGCAAGATCTTTCAGGGCTGGCACCTTCCTTGTGGGAGAAGGAGCCAGACGTTTGCCTTTTCAGAAAAAGGCTCTGCCGAGAGCGAGCACCATGAGATGCTGAGTCTCTGGGAAAGCAGAGATTCCCAGTACTGTTGCGGCTAAAGATAGGCTGAAGGGGGATGGTGAAGACCAGCAAGATCTTTCAGGGCTGGCACCTTCCTTGTGGGAGAAGGAGCCGTATGTTTGCCTTTTCAGAAAAAGCCTCTGCCGAGAGCGAGCACCATGAGATGCTGAGTCTCTAGGAAAGCAGAGATCCCCAGTGCTGTTGTGCCTGTGGACAGGCTGCAGGGGGACGGTGAAGACCAGCAAGATCTTTCAGGGCTGGCACCTTCCTTGTGGGAGAAGGATCCAGACGTTTGCCTTTTCAGAAAAAGGCTCTGCCGAGAACGAGCACCGTGAGAGGCTGAGTCTCTGGGAAAGCAGAGATCCCCAGTGCTGTTGAGGCTAAAGATAGGCTGCAGGGGGATAGTGAAGACCTTCAAGAGATTTCAGGGCTGGCACCTTCCTTGTGGCAGAAGGAGCCGTAAGTTTGCCTTTTCAGAAAAAGGCTCTGCCGAGAACGAGCACTATGACATGCTGAGTCTCTGGGAAAGCAGAGATCCCCAGTGCTGTTGTGCCTGTGGATAGTCTGCAGGGGGACGGTGAAGACCAGCAAGATCTTTCAGTGATGGCACCTTCCTTGTAGGAGAAGGAGCCAGACATTTGCCTTTCCAGAAAAACTTTCTACCGAGAGAGAGCACCATGAGATGCTGAGTCTCTGGGAAAGCAGAGATCCCCAGTGCTGTTGTGCCTGTGGATAGGCTGCAGGGGGACGGTGAAGACCAGCAAGATCTTTCAGGGCTGGCACCTTCCTTGTGGGAGAAGGATCCAGACGTTTGCCTTTTCAGAAAAAGCCTCTGCCGAGAGCGAGCACCATGAGATGCTGAGTCTCTGGGAAAGCAGAGATCCCCAGTGCTGTTGCGGCTAAAGATAGGCTTCAGGGGGATGGTGAAGACCAGCAAGATCTTTCAGGGCTGGCACCTTCCCTGTGGGAGAAGGAGCCAGATGTTTGCCTTTACAGAAAAAAGTTACTGCCGAGAACGAGCACCATGACATGCTGAATCTCTGGGAAAGCAGAGAACCCCAGTGCTGTTGTGCCTGTGGATAGGCTGCCGGGGGACGGTGAAGACCAGCAAGATCTTTCAGGGCTGGCACCTTCCTTGTGGGAGAAGGATCCAGATGTTTGCCTTTTCAGAAAAAGCCTCTGCCGAGAGCGAGCACCATGAGATGCTGAGTCTCTGGGAAAGCAGAGATCCCCAGTGCTGTTGCGGCTAAAGATAGGCTACAGGGGGATATTGAAGACCTACAAGAGATTTCAGGGCTGGCACCTTCCTTGTGGGAGAAGGAGCCGTAAGTTTGCCTTTTCAGAAAAAAGGCTCCGTCGAAAACGAGCACCATGACATGCTGAATCTCTGGGAAAGCAGAGATCCCCAGTGCTGTTGTGCCTGTGGATAGGCTGCAGAGGGATACTGAAGACCTGCAAGTGCTTTCAGGGCTGGCACCTTCCTTGTGGGAGAAGGAGCCAGACGTTTGCCTTTTCAGGAAAAGTTTCTGCTGTGAACGACCACCGTGACATGCTGAGTCTCTGGGAAAGCAGAGATCCCCAGTGCTGTTGCGGCTAAAGATAGGCTGCAGGGGGATAGTGAAGACCAGCAATATCTTTCAGGGCTGGCACCTTCCTTGTGGGAGAAGGAGCCGTAAGTTTGCCTTTTCAGAAAAAGGCTCTGTCGAGAGGGAGCACCATGAGATGCTGAGTCTCTGGGAAAGCAGAGATCCCCAGTGCTGTTGTGGCTAAAGATAGGCTACAGGGGAACGGTGAAGACCAGCAAGATCTTTCAGGGCTGGCACCTTTCTTGTGGGAGATGGAGCCAGACTTTTGCCTTTTCAGAAAAAGGCTCTGCCGAGAACGAGAATTGTGATATGCGGAGTCTCTGGGAAAGCAGAGAGCCCCAGTGCTGTTGCGGCTAAAGATAGGCTGCAGGGGGATAGTGAAGACCAGCAAGATCTTTCAGGGCTGCCACCTTCCTTGTGGGAGAAGGAGCCGTAAGTTTGCCTTTTCAGAAAAAGCCTCTGCCGAGAGCGAGCACCATGAGATGCTGAGTCTCTGGGATAGCAGAGATCCCCAGTGCTGTTGTGGCTAAAGATAGGCTACAAGGGAACGGTGAAGACCAGCAAGAAATTTCAGAGCTGGCACCTTCCTTGTGGGAGAAGGAGCCATAAGTTTGACTTTTCAGAAAATGTATCTGCCGAGAACGAGCACTATGACATGCTGAGTCTCTGGGAAAGCAGAGATCCCCAGTGCTGTTGTGCCTGTGGATAGGCTGCAGGGGGACGGTGAAGACCAGCAAGATCTTTCAGGGATGGCACCTTCCTTGTAGGAGAAGGAGCCAGACATTTGCCTTTCCAGAAAAAGTTTCTGCCGAGAACGAGCACCATGACATGCTGAGTCTCTAGGAAAGCAGAGAACCCCAGTGCTGCTCTGGCTAAAGATAGGCTGCAGGGGGACGGTGAAGACCAGCAAGATCTTTCAGGGCTTGCACCTTCCTTGTGGGAGAAGGAGCCGTAAGTTCGCCATTTAGAAAAAGGCTCTGCCGAGAGCGAGCACCATGGGATGCTGAGTCTCTGGGAAAGCAGAGATCCCCAGTGCTGTTGTGCCTGAGGATAGGCTGCAGAGGGATACTGAAGACCTGCAAGTTCTTTTAGGTCTGGCACCTTCCTTGTGGGGGAAGGAGCCATACGTTTTGGTTTTCAGAAAATGTTTCTGCCGAGAGCGAGCACCATTAGATACTGATTCTCTGGGAAAGCAGAGATCCCCAGTGCTGTTGCGGCTAAAGTAGACTGCAGGGGGAAAGTGAAGACCTGCAAGAGCTTTCAGGGCTGGCACCTTCCTTGTGGGAGAAGGTGCCCGACGTTTGTCTTTTCAGAATAAGGCTCTGTCGAGAACGAGCACCATATGATGCTGAGTCTCTGGGAAAGCAGAGATCCCCAGTGCTGTTGTGCCTGAGGATAGCCTGCAGGGGGTCTGTGAAGACCAGCAAGATCTTTCAGGGCTGGCACCTTCCTTGTGGGAGAAGGAGCCAGACGTTTCCCTTTTCACAAAATGTTTCTGCCGAGAGCGAGTACCATGAGATGCTGAGTCTCTGGGAAATCAGAGATCCCCAGTGCTGTTTTGCCTGTGGATAGGCTGCCGGGGGATGGTGAAGACCAGTAAGAACTTTCACGGCTGGCACCTTCCTTGTGGGAGGAGCCAGATGTTTGCCTTTTCAGAAAAAGGCTCTGCCGAGACCGAGCACCATGAGATGCTGAGTCTCTGGGAAAGCAGAGATCCCCAGTGCTGTTGTGCCTGTGGATAGGCTGCAGGGGGACGGTGAAGACCAGCAAGATCTTTCAGGGCTGGCACCTTCCTTGTAGGAGAAGGAGCCAGATATTTGCCTTTCCAGAAAAAGTTTCTGCCGAGAACGAGCACCGTGACATGTTGAGTCTCTGGGAAAGCAGAGATCCCCAGTGCTGTTGTGGCTAAAGATAGGCTGCAGGGGGATATTGAAGACCTACAAGAGATTTCAGGGCTGGCACCTTCCTTGTGGCAGAAGGAGCCGTAAGTTTGCCTTTTCAGAAAAAGGCTCTGCCGAGAACGAGCACTATGACATGCTGAGTCTCTGGGAAAGCAGAGATCCCCAGTGCTGTTGTGCCTGTGGATAGTCTGCAGGGGGACGGTGAAGACCAGCAAGATCTTTCAGTGATGGCACCTTCCTTGTAGGAGAAGGAGCCAGACATTTGCCTTTCCAGAAAAACTTTCTACCGAGAGCGAGCACCATGAGATGCTGAGTCTCTGGGAAAGCAGAGATCCCCAGTGCTGTTGTGCCTGTGGATAGGCTGCAGGGGGACGGTGAAGACCAGCAAGATCTTTCAGGGCTGGCACCTTCCTTGTGGGAGAAGGATCCAGACGTTTGCCTTTTCAGAAAAAGCCTCTGCCGAGAGCGAGCACCATGAGATGCTGAGTCTCTGGGAAAGCAGAGATCCCCAGTGCTGTTGCGGCTAAAGATAGGCTTCAGGGGGATGGTGAAGACCAGCAAGATCTTTCAGGGCTGGCACCTTCCCTGTGGGAGAAGGAGCCAGATGTTTGCCTTTTCAGAAAATAGTTACTGCCGAGAACGAGCACCATGACATGCTGAATCTCTGGGAAAGCAGAGAACCCCAGTGCTGTTGTGCCTGTGGATAGGCTGCCGGGGGACGGTGAAGACCAGCAAGATCTTTCAGGGCTGGCACCTTCCTTGTGGGAGAAGGATCCAGATGTTTGCCTTTTCAGAAAAAGCCTCTGCCGAGAGCGAGCACCATGAGATGCTGAGTCTCTGGGAAAGCAGAGATCCCCAGTGCTGTTGCGGCTAAAGATAGGCTACAGGGGGATATTGAAGACCTACAAGAGATTTCAGGGCTGGCACCTTCCTTGTGGGAGAAGGAGCCGTAAGTTTGCCTTTTCAGAAAAAAGGCTCCGTCGAAAACGAGCACCATGACATGCTGAATCTCTGGGAAAGCAGAGATCCCCAGTGCTGTTGTGCCTGTGGATAGGCTGCAGAGGGATACTGAAGACCTGCAAGTGCTTTCAGGGCTGGCACCTTCCTTGTGGGAGAAGGAGCCAGACGTTTGCCTTTTCAGGAAAAGTTTCTGCCGAGAACGAGCACCGTGACATGCTGAGTCTCTGGGAAAGCAGAGATCCCCAGTGCTGTTGCGGCTAAAGATAGGCTGCAGGGGGATAGTGAAGACCAGCAATATCTTTCAGGGCTGGCACCTTCCTTGTGGGAGAAGGAGCCGTAAGTTTGCCTTTTCAGAAAAAGGCTCTGCCGAGAACGAGCACCATGAGATGCTGAGTCTCTGGGAAAGCAGAGATCCCCAGTGCTGTTGTGCCTGTGGATAGGCTGCAGGGGGACCGTGAAGACCAGCAACATCTTTCAGGGCTGGCACCTTCCTTGTGGGAGAAGGAGCCAGACGTTTGCCTTTTCAGAAAAAGGCTCTGCCGAGAGCGAGCACCATGAGATGCTGAGTCTCTGGGAAAGCAGACATCCCCAGTGCTGTTGCGGCTAAAGATAGGCTACAGGGGGATATTGAAGACCTACAAGAGATTTCAGGGCTGGCACCTTCCTTGTGGGAGAAGGAGCCGTAATTTTGCCTTTTCAGAAAAAAGGCTCCGTCGAAAACGAGCACCATGAGATGCTGAGTCTCTGGGAAAGCAGAGATCCCCAGTGCTGTTGTGCCTGTGGATAGGCTGCAGAGGGATACTGAAGACCTGCAAGTGCTTTCAGGGCTGGCACCTTCCTTGTGGGAGAAGGAGCCAGACGTTTGCCTTTTCAGGAAAAGTTTCTGCTGTGAACGACCACCGTGACATGCTGAGTCTCTGGGAAAGCAGAGATCCCCAGTGCTGTTGCGGCTAAAGATAGGCTGCAGGGGGATAGTGAAGACCAGCAATATCTTTCAGGGCTGGCAACTTCCTTGTGGGAGAAGGAGCCGTAAGTTTGCCTTTTCAGAAAAAGGCTCTGTCGAGAGGGAGCACCATGAGATGCTGAGTCTCTGGGAAAGCAGAGATCCCCAGTGCTGTTGTGGCTAAAGATAGGCTACAGGGGAACGGTGAAGACCAGCAAGATCTTTCAGGGCTGGCACCTTTCTTGTGGGAGATGGAGCCAGACTTTTGCCTTTTCAGAAAAAGGCTCTGCCGAGAACGAGAATTGTGATATGCGGAGTCTCTGGGAAAGCAGAGAGCCCCAGTGCTGTTGCGGCTAAAGATAGGCTGCAGGGGGATAGTGAAGACCAGCAAGATCTTTCAGGGCTGCCACCTTCCTTGTGGGAGAAGGAGCCGTAAGTTTGCCTTTTCAGAAAAAGCCTCTGCCGAGAGCGAGCACCATGAGATGCTGAGTCTCTGGGATAGCAGAGATCCCCAGTGCTGTTGTGGCTAAAGATAGGCTACAAGGGAACGGTGAAGACCAGCAAGAAATTTCAGAGCTGGCACCTTCCTTGTGGGAGAAGGAGCCATAAGTTTGACTTTTCAGAAAATGTATCTGCCGAGAACGAGCACTATGACATGCTGAGTCTCTGGGAAAGCAGAGATCCCCAGTGCTGTTGTGCCTGTGGATAGGCTGCAGGGGGACGGTGAAGACCAGCAAGATCTTTCAGGGATGGCACCTTCCTTGTAGGAGAAGGAGCCAGACATTTGCCTTTCCAGAAAAAGTTTCTGCCGAGAACGAGCACCATGACATGCTGAGTCTCTAGGAAAGCAGAGAACCCCAGTGCTGCTCTGGCTAAAGATAGGCTGCAGGGGGACGGTGAAGACCAGCAAGATCTTTCAGGGCTTGCACCTTCCTTGTGGGAGAAGGAGCCGTAAGTTCGCCATTTAGAAAAAGGCTCTGCCGAGAGCGAGCTCCATGGGATGCTGAGTCTCTGGGAAAGCAGAGATCCCCAGTGCTGTTGTGCCTGAGGATAGGCTGCAGAGGGATACTGAAGACCTGCAAGTTCTTTTAGGTCTGGCACCTTCCTTGTGGGGGAAGGAGCCATACGTTTTGGTTTTCAGAAAATGTTTCTGCCGAGAGCGAGCACCATTAGATACTGATTCTCTGGGAAAGCAGAGATCCCCAGTGCTGTTGCGGCTAAAGTAGACTGCAGGGGGAAAGTGAAGACCTGCAAGAGCTTTCAGGGCTGGCACCTTCCTTGTGGGAGAAGGTGCCCGACGTTTGTCTTTTCAGAATAAGGCTCTGTCGAGAACGAGCACCATATGATGCTGAGTATCTGGGAAAGCAGAGATCCCCAGTGCTGTTGTGCCTGAGGATAGCCTGCAGGGGGTCTGTGAAGACCAGCAAGATCTTTCAGGGCTGGCACCTTCCTTGTGGGAGAAGGAGCCAGACGTTTCCCTTTTCACAAAATGTTTCTGCCGAGAGCGAGTACCATGAGATGCTGAGTCTCTGGGAAATCAGAGATCCCCAGTGCTGTTTTGCCTGTGGATAGGCTGCCGGGGGATGGTGAAGACCAGTAAGAACTTTCACGGCTGGCACCTTCCTTGTGGGAGGAGCCAGATGTTTGCCTTTTCAGAAAAAGGCTCTGCCGAGACCGAGCACCATGAGATGCTGAGTCTCTGGGAAAGCAGAGATCCCCAGTGCTGTTGTGCCTGTGGATAGGCTGCAGGGGGACGGTGAAGACCAGCAAGATCTTTCAGGGCTGGCACCTTCCTTGTAGGAGAAGGAGCCAGATATTTGCCTTTCCAGAAAAAGTTTCTGCCGAGAACGAGCACCGTGACATGCTGAGTCTCTGGGAAAGCAGAGATCCCCAGTGCTGTTGTGGCTAAAGATAGGCTGCAGGGGGATATTGAAGACCTACAAGAGATTTCAGGGCTGGCACCTTCCTTGTGGCAGAAGGAGCCGTAAGTTTGCCTTTTCAGAAAAAGGCTCTGCCGAGAACGAGCACTATGACATGCTGAGTCTCTGGGAAAGCAGAGATCCCCAGTGCTGTTGTGCCTGTGGATAGGCTGCAGGGGGACGGTGAAGACCAGCAAGATCTTTCAGGGATGGCACCTTCCTTGTAGGAGAAGGAGCCAGACATTTGCCTTTCCAGAAAAAGTTTCTGCCGAGAGCGAGCACCATGAAATGCTGAATCTCTGGGAAAGCAGAGATCCCCAGTGCTGTTGTGGCTAGAGATAGGCTGCAGGGGGACGGTGAAGACCTGCAAGTGCTTTCAGGGCTGGCACCTTCCTTGTGGGAGAAGGAGCCAGACGTTTGCCTTTTCAGAAAAAGCCTCTGCCGAGAACGAGCACCGTGACATGCTGAGTCTCTGGGAAAGCAGAGATCCCCAGTGCTGTTGTGCCTGAGTATAGGCTGCAGGGGGACAGTGAAGACCAGCAAGATATTTCAGGGCTGGCACCTTCCTTGTGGGAGAAGGAGCCAGCCGTTTTCCTTTTCAGAAAATGTTTCTGCCGAGAGTGACCACCATGAGATGCTGAGTCTCTGGGAAAGCAGAGATCCCCAGTGTGTTGTGCCTGTGGATAGGCTGCCGGGGGATGGTGAAGACCAGCAAGATCTTTCAGGGATGGCACCTTCCTTGTAGGAGACGGAGCCAGACATTTGCCTTTCCAGAAAAAGTTTCTGCCGAGAACGAGCACCGTGACATGCAGAGTCTCTGGGAAAGCAGAGATCCCCAGTGCTGTTGTGCCTGAGGATAGGCTGCAGAGGGATACTGAAGACCTGCAAGTGCTTTTAGGTTTGGAACCTTCCTTGTGGGAGAAGGAGTCAGACGTTTGCATTTTCAGAAAATGTTTCTGCCGAGAGTGAGCAACATTAGATGCTGATGCTCTGGGAACGCAGAGATCCCCAGTGCTGTTGCGGCTAAAGATAGGCTGCAGGGGGATAATGAATACGTACAAGAGCTTTCAGGGCTGGCACCTTCCTTGTGGGAGAAGGAGCCGTAATTTAGCCTTTTCAGAAAATGGCTCTGTCGAGAACGGGCACCATGAAATGCTGAGTCTCTGGGAAAGCAGAGATCCCCAGTGCTGTTGTGGCTAGAGATAGGCTGCAGGGGGATAGTGAAGACCTGCAAGAGCTTTCAGGGCTGGCAGCTTCCTTGTGGGAGAAGGAGCCGTAAGTTTCCCTTTTCAGAAAATGTTTCTGCCGAGAGCGAGCACCATGAGATGCTGAGTCTCTGGGAAAGCAGAGATCCCCAGTGCTGTTGTGCCTGTGGATAGGCTGCAGGGGGACGGTGAAGACCAGCAAGATCTTTCAGGGCTGGCACCTTCCTTGTGGGAGAAGGAGCCAGATGTTTGCCTTTTCAGAAAAAGGCTCTGCCGAGAGCGAGCACCATGAGATGCTGAGTCTCTGGGAAAGCAGACATCCCCAGTGCTGCTGTGCCTGTGGATAGGCTGCAGGGGGACCGTGAAGACCAGCAAGATCTTTCAGGGCTGGCACCTTCGTTGTGGGAGAAGGAGCCGTAAGTTTGCCTTTTCAGAAAAAGGCTCTGCCGAGAGCGAGCACCATGAGATGCTGAGTCTCTGGGAAAGCAGAGATCCCCAGTGCTGTTGTGGCTAAAGATAGGCTGCAGGGGGATAATGAATACGTACAAGAGCTTTCAGGGCTGGCACCTTCCTTGTGGGAGAAGGAGCCGTAATTTAGCCTTTTCAGAAAATGGCTCTGTCGAGAACGGGCACCATGAAATGCTGAGTCTCTGGGAAAGCAGAGATCCCCAGTGCTGTTGTGCCTGTGGATAGGCTGCAGAGGGATACTGAAGACCTGCAAGTGCTTTCAGGGCAGGCACCTTCCTTGTGGGAGAAGGAGCCAGACGTTTGCCTTTTCAGAAAAAGGCTCTGTCGAGACCGAGCACCATGAGATGCTGAGTCTCTGGGAAAGCAGAGATCCCCTGTGCTGTTGTGGCTAAAGATAGGCTACAGGGGAACGGTGAAGACCAGCAACATCTTTCAGGGCTGGCACCTTCCTTGTGGGAGAAGGAGCCAGAGGTTTGCCTTTTCAAAAAAGGCTCTGCCGAGAGCGAGCACCATGAGATGCTGAGTCTCTGGGAAAGCAGAGATCCCCAGTGCTGTTACGGCTAAAGATAGGCTGCAGGGGGACGGTGAAGACCTACAAGAGATTTCAGGGCTGGCACCTTCGTTGTGGGAGAAGGAGCCAGACGTTTGCCTTTTCAGAAAAAGGCTCTGTCGAGAACGAGCACCATGAGATGCTGAGTCTCTGGGAAAGCAGAGATCCCCAGTGCTGTTGTGCCTGTGGATCGGCTGCATGGGGACGGTGAAGACCAGCAAGATCTTTCAGGGCTGGCACCTTCCTTGTGGGAGAAGGAGCCAGACGTTTGCCTTTTCAGAAAAAGGCTCTGCCGAGAGCGAGCACCATGAGATGCTGAGTCTCTGGGAAAGCAGAGATCCCCAGTGCTGTTGTGCCTGTGGATAGGGTGCAGAGGGATACTGAAGACCAGCAAGATCTTTCGGGGAGGGCACCTTCCTTGTGGGAGAAGGAGCCGTAAGTTTGCCTTTTCAGAAAATGTTTCTGCCGAGAGCGAGCACCATGAGATGCTGAGTCTCTGGGAAAGCAGAGATCCCCAGTGCTGTTGTGCCTATGGATAGGCTGCAGAGGGATACTGAAGACCAGCAAGATCTTTCAGGGAGGGCACCTTCCTTGTGGGAGAAGGAGCCAGATGTTTGCATTTTCAGAAAATGTTTCTGCCGAGAGCGAGCACCATGAGATGCTGAGTCTCTAGGAAAGCAGAGATCCCCAGTGCTGTTGTGGCTAAAGATAGGCTACAGGGGAACGGTGAAGAACAGCAACATCTTTCACGGCTGGCACCTTCCTTGTGGGAGAAGGAGCTGTAAGTTTGCCTTTTCAGAAAAAGCCTCTGCCGAGAACGAGCACCATGAGATGCTGAGTCTCTGGGAAAGCAGAGATCCCCAGTGCTGTTGTGCCTGTGGATAGGGTGCAGAGGGATACTGAAGACCAGCAAGAACTTTCAGGGCTGGCACCTTCCTTGTGGGAGAAGGAGCCAGATGTTTGCCTTTTCAGAAAATGTTTCTGCCGAGAGCGAGCACCATGAGATGCTGAGTGTCTGGGAAAGCACAGATCCCCAGTGCTGTTGTGCCTGTGGATAGGCTGCAGGGGGACGGTGAAGACCAGCAACATCTTTCAGGGCTGCCACCTTCCTTGTTGGAGAAGGAGCCGTAAGTTTGCCTTTTCAGAAAAAGCCTCTGCCGAGAACGAGCACCGTGACATGCTGAGTCTCTGGGAAAGCAGAGATCCCCAGTGCTGTTGTGCCTGAGGATAGGCTGCAGAGGGACGGTGAAGACCAGCAAGAGCTTTCAGGGCTGGCACCTTCCTTGTGGGAGAAGAAGCCGTAAGTTTGCCTTTTCAGAAAAAGCCTCTGCCGAGAGCAAGCACCATGAGATGCTGAGTCTCTGGGAAAGCAGAGATCCCCAGTGCTGTTGTGCCTATGGATAGGCTGCTGAGAGATACTAAAGACCTGCAAGTGCTTTTAGGTCTGGCGCATTCCTTGTGGGAGAAGGAGCCAGACGTTTGCATTTTCAGAAAATATTTCTGCCGAGAGGGAGCACCATGAGATGCTGAGTCTCTGGGAAAGCAGAGATCCCCAGTGCTGTTGTGGCTAAAGATAGGCTACAGGGGAACTGTGAAGACCAGCAATATCTTTCAGGGCTGGCACCTTCCTTGTGGGAGAAGGAGCCGTAAGTTTGCCTTTACAGAAAAAGGCTCTGCCGAGAACGAGCACTATGACATGCTGAGTCTCTGGGAAAGCAGAGATCCCCAGTGCTGTTGTGCCTGTGGATAGTCTGCAGGGGGACGGTGAAGACCAGCAAGATCTTTCAGGGATGGCACCTTCCTTGTAGGAGAAGGAGCCAGACATTTGCCTTTCCAGAAAAAGTTTCTGCCGAGAACGAGCACCGTGACATGCTGAATCTCTGGGAAAGCAGACATTCCCAGTGCTGTTGCGGCTAAAGATAGGCTTCAGGGGGATGGTGAAGACCAGCAAGATCTTTCAGGGCTGGCACCTTCCTTGTGGGAGAAGGAGCCGTAAGTTTGCCTTTTCAGAAAAAGGCTCTGCCGAGAGCGAGCACCATGAGATGCTGAGTGTCTGGGAAAGCAGAGATCCCCAGTGCTGTTGTGCCTGTGGATAGTCTGCAGGGGGACGGTGCAGACCAGCAAGATCTTTCAGGGATGGCACCTTCCTTGTAGGAGAAGGAGCCAGACATTTGCCTTTCCAGAAAAAGTTTCTGTCGAGAACGAGCAACATGACATGCTGAGTCTCTGGGAAAGCAGAGATCCCCAGTGCTGTTGTGCCTCTGGATAGGCTGCAGGGGGACGGTGAAGACCAGCAAGATCTTTTAGGGATGGCACCTTCCTTGTAGGAGAAGGAGCCAGACATTTGCCTTTCCAGAAAAAGTTTCTGCCGAGAACAAGCACCGTGACATGCTGAGTCACTGGGAAAGCAGAGATTCCCAGTGCTGTTGCGGCTAAAGATAGGCTTCAGGGGGATGGTGAAGACCAGCAAGATCTTTCAGCGCTGGCACCTTCCTTGTGGGAGAAGGAGCCAGACGTTTCCCTTTTCAGAAAATGTTTCTGCCGAGAGCGAGCACCATGAGATGCTGAGTCTCTGGGATAGCAGAGATCCCCAGTGCTGTTGTGGCTAAAGATAGGCTACAGGGGAACGGTGAAGACCAGCAAGATCTTTCAGGGCTGGCACCTTCCTTGT
Source organism: Astur gentilis (assembly GCF_929443795.1). NCBI lineage: Eukaryota > Metazoa > Chordata > Aves > Accipitriformes > Accipitridae > Astur > Astur gentilis. The sequence goes on along the minus strand of NW_026061093.1, from coordinate 19,657 downwards.
GGGAGAAGGAGCCAGACGTTTGCCTTTTCAGAAAAAGGCTCTGCCGAGAGCGAGCACCATGAGATGCTGAGTCTCTGGGAAAGCAGAGATTCCCAGTACTGTTGCGGCTAAAGATAGGCTTCAGGGGGATGGTGAAGACCAGCAAGATCTTTCAGGGCTGGCACCTTCCCTGTGGGAGAAGGAGCCAGATGTTTGCCTTTTCAGAAAAAAGTTACTGCCGAGAACGAGCACCATGACATGCTGAATCTCTGGGAAAGCAGAGAACCCCAGTGCTGTTGTGCCTGTGGATAGGCTGCCGGGGGACGGTGAAGACCAGCAAGATCTTTCAGTGATGGCACCTTCCTTGTAGGAGAAGGAGCCAGACATTTGCCTTTCCAGAAAAACTTTCTACCGAGAGCGAGCACCATGAGATGCTGAGTCTCTGGGAAAGCAGAGATCCCCAGTGCTGTTGTGGCTAAAGATAGGCTGCAGGGGGACGGTGAAGACCTGCAAGATCTTTCAGGGCTGGCACCTTCCTTGTGGGAGAAGGATCCAGACGTTTGCCTTTTCAGAAAAAGCCTCTGCCGAGAGCGAGCACCATGAGATGCTGAGTCTCTGGGAAAGCAGAGATCCCGAGTGCTGTTGTGCCTATGGATAGGCTGCAGAGGGATACTAAAGACCTGGAAGTGCTTTTAGGTCTGGCGCATTCCTTGTGGGAGAAAGAGCCAGACGTTTGCCTTTTCAGAAAAAGGCTCTGTCGAGACCGAGCACCATGAGATGCTGAGTCTCTGGGAAAGCAGAGATCCCCAGTGCTGTTGTGGCTAAAGATAGGCTACAGGGGAACGGTGAAGACCAGCAACATCTTTCAGGGCTGGCACCTTCCTTGTGGGAGAAGGAGCCAGAGGTTTGCCTTTCAAAAAAGGCTCTGCCGAGAGCGAGCACCATGAGATGCTGAGTCTCTGGGAAAGCAGAGATCCCCAGTGCTGTTACGGCTAAAGATAGGCTGCAGGGGGACGGTGAAGACCTACAAGAGATTTCAGGGCTGGCACCTTCGTTGTGGGAGAAGGAGCCAGACGTTTGCCTTTTCAGAAAAAGGCTCTGTCGAGAACGAGCACCATGAGATGCTGAGTCTCTGGGAAAGCAGAGATCCCCAGTGCTGTTGTGCCTGTGGATAGGCTGCAGGGGGACGGTGAAGACCAGCAAGATCTTTCAGGGCTGGCACCTTCCTTGTGGGAGAAGGAGCCGTAAGTTTGCCTTTTCAGAAAAAGGCTCTGCCGAGAGCGAGCACCATGAGATGCTGAGTGTCTGGGAAAGCAGAGATCCCCAGTGCTGTTGTGCCTGTGGATAGTCTGCAGGGGGACGGTGCAGACCAGCAAGATCTTTCAGGGATGGCACCTTCCTTGTAGGAGAAGGAGCCAGACATTTGCCTTTCCAGAAAAAGTTTCTGTCGAGAACGAGCAACATGACATGCTGAGTCTCTGGGAAAGCAGAGATCCCCAGTGCTGTTGTGCCTCTGGATAGGCTGCAGGGGGACGGTGAAGACCAGCAAGATCTTTTAGGGATGGCACCTTCCTTGTAGGAGAAGGAGCCAGACGTTTGCCTTTCCAGAAAAAGTTTCTGCCGAGAACAAGCACCGTGACATGCTGAGTCACTGGGAAAGCAGAGATTCCCAGTGCTGTTGCGGCTAAAGATAGGCTTCAGGGGGATGGTGAAGACCAGCAAGATCTTTCAGCGCTGGCACCTTCCTTGTGGGAGAAGGAGCCAGACGTTTCCCTTTTCAGAAAATGTTTCTGCCGAGAGCGAGCACCATGAGATGCTGAGTCTCTGGGATAGCAGAGATCCCCAGTGCTGTTGTGGCTAAAGATAGGCTACAGGGGAACGGTGAAGACCAGCAAGATCTTTCAGGGCTGGCACCTTCCTTGTGGGAGAAGGAGCCAGACGTTTGCCTTTTCAGAAAAAGGCTCTGCCGAGAGCGAGCACCATGAGATGCTGAGTCTCTGGGAAAGCAGAGATTCCCAGTACTGTTGCGGCTAAAGATAGGCTTCAGGGGGATGGTGAAGACCAGCAAGATCTTTCAGGGCTGGCACCTTCCCTGTGGGAGAAGGAGCCAGATGTTTGCCTTTTCAGAAAAAAGTTACTGCCGAGAACGAGCACCATGACATGCTGAATCTCTGGGAAAGCAGAGAACCCCAGTGCTGTTGTGCCTGTGGATAGGCTGCCGGGGGACGGTGAAGACCAGCAAGATCTTTCAGTGATGGCACCTTCCTTGTAGGAGAAGGAGCCAGACATTTGCCTTTCCAGAAAAACTTTCTACCGAGAGCGAGCACCATGAGATGCTGAGTCTCTGGGAAAGCAGAGATCCCCAGTGCTGTTGTGGCTAAAGATAGGCTGCAGGGGGACGGTGAAGACCTGCAAGATCTTTCAGGGCTGGCACCTTCCTTGTGGGAGAAGGATCCAGACGTTTGCCTTTTCAGAAAAAGCCTCTGCCGAGAGCGAGCACCATGAGATGCTGAGTCTCTGGGAAAGCAGAGATCCCGAGTGCTGTTGTGCCTATGGATAGGCTGCAGAGGGATACTAAAGACCTGGAAGTGCTTTTAGGTCTGGCGCATTCCTTGTGGGAGAAAGAGCCAGACGTTTGCCTTTTCAGAAAAAGGCTCTGTCGAGACCGAGCACCATGAGATGCTGAGTCTCTGGGAAAGCAGAGATCCCCAGTGCTGTTGTGGCTAAAGATAGGCTACAGGGGAACGGTGAAGACCAGCAACATCTTTCAGGGCTGGCACCTTCCTTGTGGGAGAAGGAGCCAGAGGTTTGCCTTTCAAAAAAGGCTCTGCCGAGAGCGAGCACCATGAGATGCTGAGTCTCTGGGAAAGCAGAGATCCCCAGTGCTGTTACGGCTAAAGATAGGCTGCAGGGGGACGGTGAAGACCTACAAGAGATTTCAGGGCTGGCACCTTCGTTGTGGGAGAAGGAGCCAGACGTTTGCCTTTTCAGAAAAAGGCTCTGTCGAGAACGAGCACCATGAGATGCTGAGTCTCTGGGAAAGCAGAGATCCCCAGTGCTGTTGTGCCTGTGGATAGGCTGCAGGGGGACGGTGAAGACCAGCAAGATCTTTCAGGGCTGGCACCTTCCTTGTGGGAGAAGGAGCCAGACGTTTGCCTTTTCAGAAAAAGGCTCTGCCGAGACCGAGCACCATGAGATGCTGAGTCTCTGGGAAAGCAGAGATCCCCAGTGCTGTTGTGCCTGTGGATAGGGTGCAGAGGGATACTGAAGACCAGCAAGATCTTTCAGGGAGGGCACCTTCCTTGTGGGAGAAGGAGCCAGATGTTTGCCTTTTCAGAAAAAGGCTGTGCCGAGAGCGAGCACCATGAGATGCTGAGTCTCTAGGAAAGCAGAGATCCCCAGTGCTGTTGTGGCTAAAGATAGGCTACAGGGGAACGGTGAAGAACAGCAACATCTTTCACGGCTGGCACCTTCCTTGTGGGAGAAGGAGCCGTAAGTTTGCCTTTTCAGAAAAAGCCTCTGCCGAGAACGAGCACCATGAGATGCTGAGTCTCTGGGAAAGCAGAGATCCCCAGTGCTGTTGTGCCTGTGGATAGGGTGCAGAGGGATACTGAAGACCAGCAAGAACTTTCAGGGCTGGCACCTTCCTTGTGGGAGAAGGAGCCAGATGTTTGCATTTTCAGAAAATGTTTCTGCCGAGAGCGAGCACCATGAGATGCTGAGTCTCTGGGAAAGCAGAGATCCCCAGTGCTGTTGTGCCTGTGGATAGGCTGCAGGGGGACGGTGAAGACCTACAAGAGATTTCAGGGCTGGCACCTTCGTTGTGGGAGAAGGAGCCAGACATTTGCCTTTTCAGAAAAAGGCTCTGTCGAGAACGAGCACCATGAGATGCTGAGTCTCTGGGAAAACAGAGATCCCCAGTGCTGTTGTGCCTGTGGATAGGCTGCAGGGGGACGGTGAAGACCAGCAAGATCTTTCAGGGCTGGCACCTTCCTTGTGGGAGAAGGAGCCGTAAGTTTGCCTTTTCAGAAAAAGCCTCTGCCGAGAGCGAGCACCATGAGATGCTGAGTCTCTGGGAAAGCAGAGATCCCCAGTGCTGTTGTGCCTGTGGATAGGGTGCAGAGGGACGGTGAAGACCAGCAAGATCTTTCAGGGCTGGCACCTTCCTTGTGGGAGAAGGAGTCAGATGTTGGCCTTTTCAGAAAAAGTTTCTGCCGAGAACGAGCACCATGAGATGCTGAGTCTCTGGGAAAGCAGAGATCCCCAGTGCTGTTGTGCCTATGGATAAGCTGCAGAGGGATACTGAATACCTGCAAGTGCTTTTAGGTCTGGCGCCTTCCTTGTGGGAGAAGGAGCCAGATGTTTGCATTTTCAGAAAATGTTTCTGCCGAGAGCGAGCACCATGAGATGCTGAGTCTCTGGGAAAGCAGAGATCCCCAGTGCTGTTGTGGCTAAAGATAGGCTACAGGGGAACGGTGAAGACCAGCAACATCTTTCAGGGCTGGCACCTTCCTTGTGGGAGAAGGAGCCAGAGGTTTGCCTTTTCAAAAAAGGCTCTGCCGAGAGCGAGCACCATGAGATGCTGAGTCTCTGGGAAAGCAGAGATCCCCAGTGCTGTTACGGCTAAAGATACGCTGCAGGGGGACGGTGAAGACCTACAAGAGATTTCAGGGCTGGCACCTTCGTTGTGGGAGAAGGAGCCAGACGTTTGCCTTTTCAGAAAAAGGCTCTGTCGAGAACGAGCACCATGAGATGCTGAGTCTCTGGGAAAGCAGAGATCCCCAGTGCTGTTGTGCCTGTGGATCGGCTGCATGGGGACGGTGAAGACCAGCAAGATCTTTCAGGGCTGGCACCTTCCTTGTGGGAGAAGGAGCCAGACGTTTGCCTTTTCAGAAAAAGGCTCTGCCGAGACCGAGCACCATGAGATGCTGAGTCTCTGGGAAAGCAGAGATCCCCAGTGCTGTTGTGCCTGTGGATAGGGTGCAGAGGGATACTGAAGACAAGCAAGATCTTTCAGGGAGGGCACCTTCCTTGTGGGAGAACAAGCCGTAAGTTTGCCTTTTCAGAAAATGGTTCTGCCGAGAGCGAGCACCATGAGATGCTGAGTCTCTAGGAAAGCAGAGATCCCCATTGCTGTTGTGGCTAAAGATAGGCTACAGGGGAACGGTGAAGAACAGCAACATCTTTCACGGCTGGCACCTTCCTTGAAGGAGAAGGAGCCGTAAGTTTGCCTTTTCAGAAAAATCCTCTGCCGAGAACGAGCACCATGAGATGCTGAGTCTCTGGGAAAGCAGAGATCCCCAGTGCTGTTGTGCCTGTGGATAGGGTGCAGAGGGATACTGAAGACCAGCAAGAACTTTCAGGGCTGGCACCTTCCTTGTGGGAGAAGGAGCCAGATGTTTGCATTTTCAGAAAATGTTTCTGACGAGAGCGAGCACCATGAGATGCTGAGTGTCTGGGAAAGCAGAGATCCCCAGTGCTGTTGTGCCTGTGGATAGGCTGCAGGGGGACGGTGAAGACCAGCAACATCTTTCAGGGCTGCCACCTTCCTTGTTGGAGAAGGAGCCGTAAGTTTGCCTTTTCAGAAAAAGCCTCTGCCGAGAACGAGCACCGTGACATGCTGAGTCTCTGGGAAAGCAGAGATCCCCAGTGCTGTTGTGCCTGAGGATAGGCTGCAGAGGGACGGTGAAGACCAGCAAGAGCTTTCAGGGCTGGCACCTTCCTTGTGGGAGAAGAAGCCGTAAGTTTGCCTTTTCAGAAAAAGCCTCTGCCGAGAGCAAGCACCATGAGATGCTGAGTCTCTGGGAAAGCAGAGATCCCCAGTGCTGTTGTGCCTATGGATAGGCTGCTGAGAGATACTAAAGACCTGCAAGTGCTTTTAGGTCTGGCGCATTCCTTGTGGGAGAAGGAGCCAGACGTTTGCATTTTCAGAAAATGTTTCTGCCGAGAGGGAGCACCACGAGATGCTGAGTCTCTGGGAAAGCAGAGATCCCCAGTGCTGTTGTGGCTAAAGATAGGCTACAGGGGAACTGTGAAGACCAGCAATATCTTTCAGGGCTGGCACCTTCCTTGTGGGAGAAGGAGCCGTAAGTTTGCCTTTACAGAAAAAGGCTCTGCCGAGAGCGAGCACCATGAGATGCTGAGTCTCTGGGAAAGCAGAGATCCCCAGTGCTGTTGTGCCTGTGGATAGGCTGCAGGGGGACGGTGAAGACCTACAAGAGATTTCAGGGCTGGCACCTTCGTTGTGGGAGAAGGAGCCAGACGTTGGCCTTTTCAGAAAAAGGCTCTGTCGAGAACGAGCACCATGAGATGCTGAGTCTCTGGGAAAACAGAGATCCCCAGTGCTGTTGTGCCTGTGGATAGGCTGCAGGGGGACGGTGAAGACCAGCAAGATCTTTCAGGGCTGGCACCTTCCTTGTGGGAGAAGGAGCCGTAAGTTTGCCTTTTCAGAAAAAGCCTCTGCCGAGAGCGAGCACCATGAGATGCTGAGTCTCTGGGAAAGCAGAGATCCCCAGTGCTGTTGTGCCTGTGGATAGGCTGCAGGGGGACGGTGAAGACCAGCAAGATCTTTCAGGGATGGCACCTTCCTTGTAGGAGAAGGAGCCGTAAGTTTGCCTTTTCAGAAAAAGCCTCTGCCGAGAGCGAGCACCATGAGATGCTGAGTCTCTGGGAAAGCAGAGATCCCCAGTGCTGTTGTGCCTGTGGATAGGCTGCAGGGGGACGGTGAAGACCAGCAAGATCTTTCAGGTATGGCACCTTCCTTGTAGGAGAAGGAGCCGTAAGTTTGACTTTTCAGAAAAAGCCTCTGCCGAGAGCGAGCACCATGAGATGCTGAGTCTCTGGGAAAGCAGAGATCCCCAGTGCTGTTGTGCCTCTGGATAGGCTGCAGGGGCACGGTGAAGACCAGCAAGATCTTTCAGGGCTGGCACCTTCCTTGTAGGAGAAGGAGCCAGATGTTGGCCTTTTCAGAAAAATTTTCTGCCGAGACCGAGCACCATGAGATGCTGAGTCTCTGGGAAAGCAGAGATCCCCAGTGCTGTTGTGCCTGAGGATAGGCTGCAGAGGGATACTGAAGACCTGCAAGTGCTTTTAGGTCTGGCACCTTCCTTGTGGGAGAAGGAGCCAGACGTTTGCCGTTTCAGGAAATGTTTCTGCCGAGAGCGAGCACCATGAGATGCTGAGTCTCTGGGATAGCAGAGATCCCCAGGGCTGTTGTGCCTGAGGATAGGCTGCAGAGGGATACTGAAGACCTGCAAGTGCTTTTAGGTCTGGCACCTTCCTTGTGGGAGAAGGAGCCAGACGTTTGCCTTTTCAGAAGAAGCCTCTGCCGAGACCAAACACCATGAGATGCTGAGTCTCTGGGAAAGCAGAGATCCCCAGTGCTGTTGTGGCTAAAGATAGGCTGCAGGGGGACGGTGAAGACCAGCAAGAGCTTTCAGGGCTGGCACCTTCCTTGTGGGAGAAGGAGACAGATGTTGGACTTTTCAAAAAAGCCTCTGCCGAGAGCAAGCACCATGAGATGCTGAGTCTCTGGGAAAGCAGAGATCCCCAGTGCTGTTGTGCCTGTGGATAGGGTGCAGAGGGATACTGAAGACCAGCAAGAGCTTTCAGGGAGGGCACCTTCCTTGTGGGAGAAGGAGCCGTAAGTTTGCCTTTTCAGAAAATGTTTCTGCCGAGAGCGAGCACCATGAGATGCTGAGTCTCTGGGAAAGCAGAGATCCCCAGTGCTGTTGCGGCTAAAGATAGGCTGCAGAGGGATACTGAATACCTGCAAGTGCTTTTAGGTCTGGCGCCTTCCTTGTGGGAGAAGGAGCCAGATGTTGGCCTTTTCAGAAAATGTTTCTGCCGAGAGCGAGCACCATGAGATGCTGAGTCTCTGGGAAAGCAGAGATCCCCAGTGCTGTTGTGCCTGTGGATAGGCTGCAGGGGGACGGTGAAGACCAGCAAGATCTTTCAGGGATGGCACCTTCCTTGTAGGAGAAGGAGCCGTAAGTTTGCCTTTTCAGAAAAAGCCTCTGCCGAGAGCGAGCACCATGAGATGCTGAGTCTCTGGGAAAGCAGAGATCCCCAGTGCTGTTGTGCCTGTGGATAGGCTGCAGGGGCACGGTGAAGACCAGCAAGATCTTTCAGGGCTGGCACCTTCCTTGTAGGAGAAGGAGCCAGATGTTCGCCTTTTCAGAAAAATTTTCTGCCGAGACCGAGCACCATGAGATGCTGAGTCTCTGGGAAAGCAGAGATCCCCAGTGCTGTTGTGCCTGAGGATAGGCTGCAGGGGGATAGTGAAGACCTGCAAGAGCTTTCAGGGCTGGCACCTTCCCTGTGGGAGAAGGAGCCGTAAGTTTGCCTTTTCAGAAAAAGCCTCTGCCGAGAACGAGCCCCATGACATGCTGAGTCTCTGGGAAAGCAGAGATCCCCAGTGCTGTTGTGCCTGTGGATAGGGTGCAGAGGGATACTGAAGACCAGCAAGAACTTTCAGGGCTGGCACCTTCCTTGTGGGAGAAGGAGCCAGACGTTTGCCGTTACAGAAAATGTTTCTGCCGAGAACGAGCACCATGAGATGCTGATTCTCTGGGAAAGCAGAGATCCCCAGTGCTGTTTTGCCTGTGGATAGGCTGCAGGGGGATACTGAAGACATGCAAGTGCTTTTAGGTCTGGCACCTTCCTTGTGGGAGAAGGAGCCTTACGTTTGCCTTTTCAGAAAAAGCCTCTGCCGAGAGCGAGCACCATGAGATGCTGAGTCTCTGGGAAAGCAGAGATCCCCAGTGCTGTTGTGCCTGTGGATAGGCTGCAGGGGGACGGTGAAGACCAGCAAGATCTTTCAGGGCTGGCACCTTCCTTGTGGGAGAAGGAGACAGATGTTGGACTTTTCAAAAAAGCCTCTGCCGAGAGCAAGCACCATGAGATGCTGAGTCTCTGGGAAAGCAGAGATCCCCACTGCTGTTGTGGCTAAAGATAGGCTACAGGGGAACGGTGAAGACCAGCAACATCTTTCAGGGCTGGCACCTTCCTTGTGGGAGAAGGAGCCAGACGTTTGCCTTTTCAGAAAAAGCCTCTGCCGAGAACGAGCCCCATGACATGCTGAGTCTCTGGGAAAGCAGAGATCCCCAGTGCTGTTGTGCCTGTGGATAGGCTGCAGGGGGACGGTGAAGACCAGCAAGATCTTTCAGGGCTGGCACCTTCGTTGTGGGAGAAGGAGCCAGATGTTGGCCTTTTCAGAAAAAGCCTCTGCCGAGAGCGAGCACCATGAGATGCTGAGTCTCTCGAAAGCAGAGATCCCCAGTGCTGTTGTGCCTGTGGATAGGCTGAAGGGGGACGGTGAAGACCAGCAAGATCTTTCAGGGATGGCACCTTCCTTGTAGGAGAAGGAGCCGTAAGTTTGCCTTTTCAGAAAAAGCCTCTGCCGAGAGCGAGCACCATGAGATGCTGAGTCTCTGGGAAAGCAGAGATCCCCAGTGCTGTTGTGCCTATGGATAGGCTGCAGAGGGATACCGAGGACCAGCAAGATCTTTCAGGGAGGGCACCTTCCTTGTGGGAGAAGGAGACAGATGTTTGCATTTTCAGAAAATGTTTCTGCCAAGAGCGAGCACCATGAGATGCTGAGTCTCTGGGAAAGCAGAGATCCCCAGTGCTGTTGTGCCTGTGGATAGGGTGCAGAGGGATACTGAAGACCAGCAAGAACTTTCAGGGCTGGCACCTTCCTTGTGGGAGAAGAAGCCGTAAGTTTGCCTTTTCAGAAAAAGGCTCTGCCGAGAGCGAGCACCATGAGATGCTGAGTGTCTGGGAAAGCAGAGATCCCCAGTGCTGTTGTGCCTGTGGATAGGCTGCAGGGGGACGGTGAAGACCAGCAACATCTTTCAGGGCTGGCACCTTCCTTGTTGGAGAAGGAGCCGTAAGTTTGCCTTTTCAGAAAAAGCCTCTGCCGAGAACGAGCACTATGACATGCTGAGTCTCTGGGAAAGCAGAGATCCCCAGTGCTGTTGTGGCTAAAGATAGCCTACAGGGGAACGGTGAAGACCAGCAACATCTTTCAGGGCTGGCACCTTCCTTGTGGGAGAAGGAGCCGTAAGTTTGCCTTTTCAGAAAAAGCCTCTGCCGAGAGCGAGCACCATGAGATGCTGAGTCTCTGGGAAAGCAGAGATCCCCAGTGCTGTTGTGCCTGTGGATAGGCTGCAGGGGGACGGTGAAGACCAGCAAGATCTTTCAGGGCTGGCACATTCCTTGTGGGAGAAGGAGTCAGATGTTGGCCTTTTCAGAAAAAGTTTGTGCCGAGAACGAGCACCATGAGATGCTGAGTCTCTGGGAAAGCAGAGATCCCCAGTGCTGTTGTGCCTATGGATAGGCTGCAGAGGGATACTGAATACCTGCAAGTGCTTTTAGGTCTGGCGCATTCCATGTGGGAGAAGTAGCCAGATGTTTGCATTTTCAGAAAATGTTTCTGCCGAGAGCGAGCACCTTGAGATGCTGAGTCTCTAGGAAAGCAGAGATCCCCAGTGCTGTTGTGGCTATAGATAGGATACAGGGGAACGGTGAAGAACAGCAACATCTTTCACGGCTGGCACCTTCCTTGTGGGAGAAGGAGCCGTAAGTTTGCCTTTTCAGAAAAAGCCTCTGCCGAGAACGAGCCCCATGACATGCTGAGTCTCTGGGAAAGCAGAGATCCCCAGTGCTGTTGTGCCTGTGGATAGGGTGCAGAGGGATACTGAAGACCAGCAAGAACTTTCAGGGCTGGCACCTTCCTTGTGGGAGAAGGAGCCAGACGTTTGCCGTTACAGAAAATGTTTCTGCCGAGAACGAGCACCATGAGATGCTGATTCTCTGGGAAAGCAGAGATCCCCAGTGCTGTTTTGCCTGTGGATAGGCTGCAGGGGGATATTGAAGACCTGCAAGTGCTTTTAGGTCTGGCACCTTCCTTGTGGGAGAAGGAGCCAGACGTTTGCCTTTTCAGAAAATGTTTCTGCCGAGAGCGAGCACCATGAGATGCTGAGTCTCTGGGAAAGCAGAGATCCCCAGTGCTGTTGTGCCTGTGGATAGGCTGCAGGGGGACGGTGAAGACCAGCAAGATCTTTCAGGGCTGGCACCTTCCTTGTGGGAGAAGGAGACAGATGTTGGACTTTTCAAAAAAGCCTCTGCCGAGAGCAAGCACCATGAGATGCTGAGTCTCTGGGAAAGCAGAGATCCCCACTGCTGTTGTGGCTAAAGATAGGCTACAGGGGAACGGTGAAGACCAGCAACATCTTTCAGGGCTGGCACCTTCCTTGTGGGAGAAGGAGCCAGACGTTTGCCTTTTCAGAAAAAGCCTCTGCCGAGAACGAGCCCCATGACATGCTGAGTCTCTGGGAAAGCAGAGATCCCCAGTGCTGTTGTGCCTATGGATAGGCTGCAGAGGGATACTAAAGACCTGCAAGTGCTTTTAGGTCTGGCGCATTCCTTGTGGGAGAAGGAACCGTAAGTTTGCCTTTTCAGAAAAAGCCTCTGCCGAGAGCGAGCACCATGAGATGCTGAGTCTCTGGGAAAGCAGAGATCCCCAGTGCTGTTGTGCCTGTGGATAGGCTGCAGGGGGACGGTGAAGACCAGCAAGATCTTTCAGGGCTGGCACCTTCCTTGTAGGAGAAGGAGCCAGATGTTGGCCTTTTCAGAAAAATTTTCTGCCGAGAACGAGCACCATGAGATGCTGAGTTTCTGGGAAAGCAGAGATCCCCAGTGCTGTTGTGCCTGAGGATAGGCTGCAGAGGGATACTGAAGACCTGCAAGTGCTTTTAGGTCTGGCACCTTCCTTGTGGGAGAAGGAGCCAGACGTTTGCCTTTTCAGAAAATGTTTCTGCCGAGAGCGAGCACCATGAGATGCTGAGTCTCTGGGAAAGCAGAGATCCCCACTGCTGTTGTGGCTAAAGATAGGCTACAGGGGAACGGTGAAGACCAGCAACATCTTCACGGCTGGCACCTTCCTTGTGGGAGAAGGAGCCAGACGTTTGCCTTTTCAGAAAAAGCCTCTGCCGAGAGCAAGCACCATAAGATGCTGAGTCTCTGGGAAAGCAGAGATCCCCAGTGCTGTTGTGGCTAAAGATAGGCTACAGGGGAACGGTGAAGACCAGCAAAATCTTTCAGGGCTGGCACCTTCCTTGTGGGAGAAGGAGCCAGATGTTTGCCTTTTCAGAAAAAGGCTCTGCCGAGAGCGAGCACCATGAGATGCTGAGTCTCTGGGAAAGCAGAGATCCCCAGTGCTGTTGCGGCTAAAGATAGGCTGCAGGGGGACGGTGAAGACCAGCAAGATCTTTCAGGGCTGGCACCTTCCTTGTGGGAGAAGGAGCCGTATGTTTGCCTTTTCAGAAAAAGCCTCTGCCGAGAGCGAGCACCATGAGATGCTGAGTCTCTAGGAAAGCAGAGATCCCCAGTGCTGTTGTGCCTGTGGACAGGCTGCAGGGGGACGGTGAAGACCAGCAAGATCTTTCAGGGCTGGCACCTTCCTTGTAGGAGAAGGAGCCAGATGTTGGCCTTTTCAGAAAAATTTTCTTCCGAGAACGAGCACCATGAGATGCTGAGTCTCTGGGAAAGCAGAGATCCCCAGTGCTGTTGTGGCTAAAGATAGCCTACAGGGGAACGGTGTAGACCAGCAACATCTTTCAGGGCTGGCACCTTCCTTGTGGGAGAAGGAGCCAGACGTTTGCCTTTTCAGAAAAAGGCTCTGCCGAGAGCGAGCACCATGAGATGCTGAGTCTCTGGGAAAGCAGAGATCCCCAGTGCTGTTGTGCCTGTGGATAGGGTGCAGAGGGATACTGAAGACCAGCAAGATCTTTCAGGGAGGGCACCTTCCTTGTGGGAGAAGGAGCCAGACGTTTGCCTTTTCAGTAAATGTTTCTGACGAGAGCGAACACCATGAGATGCTGAGTCTCTGGGAAAGCAGAGATCCCCAGTGCTGTTGTGCCTATGGATAGGCTGCAGAGGGATACTGAAGACCTGCAAGATATTTCAGGGAGGGCACCTTCCTTGTGGGAGAAGGAGCCAGATGTTTGCATTTTCATAAAATGTTTCTGCCGAGAGCGAGCACCATGAGATGCTGAGTCTCTAGGAAAGCAGAGATCCCCAGTGATGTTGTGGCTAAAGATAGGCTACAGGGGAACGGTGAAGACCAGCAACATCTTTCACGGCTGGCACCTTCCTTGTGGGAGAAGGAGCGGTAAGTTTGCCTTTTCAGAAAAAGCCTCTGCCGAGAGCGAGCACCATGAGATGCTGAGTCTCTGGGAAAGCAGAGATCCCCAGTGCTGTTGTGCCTGTGGATAGGCTGCAGGGGGACGGTGAAGACCAGCAAGATCTTTCAGGGCTGGCACCTTCCTTGTAGGAGAAGGAGCCAGAAGTTGGCCTTTTCAGAAAAATTTTCTGCCGAGAACGAGCACCATGAGATGCTGAGTCTCTGGGAAAGCAGAGATCCCCAGTGCTGTTGTGCCTGAGGATAGGCTGCAGAGGGATACTGAAGACCTGCAAGTGCTTTTAGGTCTGGCACCTTCCTTGTGGGAGAAGGAGCCAGACGTTTGCCTTTTCAGAAAATGTTTCTGCCGAGAGCGAGCACCATGAGATGCTGAGTCTCTGGGAAAGCAGAGATCCCCACTGCTGTTGTGGCTAAAGATAGGCTACAGGGGAACGGTGAAGATCTACAAGAGATTTCAGGGCTGGCACCTTCGTTGTGGGAGAAGGAGCCAGACGTTTGCCTTTTCAGAAAAAGACTCTGTCGAGAACGAGCACCATGAGATGCTGAGTCTCTGGGAAAGCAGAGATCCCCAGTGTTGTTGTGCCTGTGGATACGGTGCAGAGGGATACTGAAGACCAGCAAGATCTTTCAGGGCTGGCACCTTCCTTGTGGGAGAAGGAGCCAGACGATTGCATTTTCAGAAATTGTTTCTTCCGAGAGCGAGCTCCATGAGATGCTGAGTCTCTGGGAAAGCAGAGATCCCCAGTGCTGTTGTGCCTGTGGATAGGCTGCAGGGGGACGGTGAAGACCAGCAAGATCTTTCAGGGCTGGCACCTTCGTTGTGGGAGAAGGAGCCAGACGTTTGCCTTTTCAGAAATAGGCTCTGTCGAGACCGAGCACCATGAGATGCTGAGTCTCTGGGAAAGCAGAGATCCCCAGTGCTGTTGTGCCTGTGGATAGGCTGCAGGGGGACGGTGAAGACCAGCAAGATCTTTCAGGGCTGGCACCTTCCTTGTGGGAGAAGGAGCCGTAAGTTTGCCTTTTCAGAAAAAGCCTCTGCCGAGAGCGAGCACCATGAGATGCTGAGTGTCTGGGAAAGCAGAGATCCCCAGTGCTCTTGCGGCTAAAGATAGCCTGCAGGGGGACGGTGAAGACCTACAAGAGATTTCAGGGCTGGCACCTTCCTTGTGGGAGAAGGAGCCAGACGTTTGCCTTTTCAGAAAAAGGCTCTGTCGAGACCGAGCACCATGAGATGCTGAGTCTCTGTGAAAGCAGAGATCCCCAGTGCTGTTGTGCCTGTGGATAGGCTGCAGGGGGACGGTGAAGACCAGCAAGATCTTTCAGGGCTGGCACCTTCCTTGTGGGAGAAGGAGCCAGACGTTTGCCTTTTCAGAAAAAGGCTCTGCCGAGAGCGAGCACCATGAGATGCTGAGTCTCTGGGAAAGCAGAGATCCCCACTGCTGTTGTGGCTAAAGATAGGCTACAGGGGAACGGTGAAGACCAGCAACATCTTTCAGGGCTGGCACCTTCCTTGTGGGAGAAGGAGCCAGACGTTTGCCTTTTCAGAAAAAGGCTCTGCCGAGAGTGAGCACCATGAGATGCTGAGTCTCTGGGAAAGCAGAGATCCCCAGTGCTGTTGCGGCTAAAGATAGCCTGCAGGGGGACGGTGAAGACCTACAAGAGATTTCAGGGCTGGCACCTTCGTTGTGGGAGAAGGAGCCAGACGTTTGCCTTTTCAGAAAAAGACTCTGTCGAGAACGAGCACCATGAGATGCTGCGTCTCTGGGAAAGCAGAGATCCCCAGTGCTGTTGTGCCTGTGGATACGGTGCAGAGGGATACTGAAGACCAGCAAGATCTTTCAGGGCTGGCACCTTCCTTGTGGGAGAAGGAGCCAGACGATTGCATTTTCAGAAATTGTTTCTTCCGAGAGCGAGCTCCATGAGATGCTGAGTCTCTGGGAAAGCAGAGATCCCCAGTGCTGTTGTGCCTGTGGATAGGCTGCAGGGGGACGGTGAAGACCAGCAAGATCTTTCAGGGCTGGCACCTTCGTTGTGGGAGAAGGAGCCAGACGTTTGCCTTTTCAGAAATAGGCTCTGTCGAGACCGAGCACCATGAGATGCTGAGTCTCTGGGAAAGCAGAGATCCCCAGTGCTGTTGTGCCTGTGGATAGGCTGCAGGGGGACGGTGAAGACCAGCAAGATCTTTCAGGGAGGGCACCTTCCTTGTGGGAGAAGGAGCCAGACGTTTGCCTTTTCAGAAAATGTTTCTGCCGAGAGCGAGCTCCATGAGATGCTGAGTCTCTGGGAAAGCAGAGATCCCCAGTGCTGCTGTGCCTGTGGATAGGCTGCAGAGGGATACTGAATACCTGCAAGTGCTTTTAGGTCTGGCGCATTCCTTGTGGGAGAAGGAGCCAGATGTTTGCCTTTTCAGAAAAAGGCTCTGTCGAGAGCGAGCACCATGAGATGCTGAGTCTCTGGGAAAGCAGAGATCCCCAGTGCTGTTGTGCCTGTGGATAGGCTGCAGGGGGACGGTGAAGACCAGCAAGATCTTTCAGGGCTGGCACCTTCGTTGTGGGAGAAGGAGCCAGATGTTGGCCTTTTCAGAAAAAGGCTCTGCCGAGAGCAAGCACCATGAGATGCTGAGTCTCTGGGAAAGCAGAGATCCCCAGTGCTGTTGTGGCTAAAGATAGGCTGCAGGGGGACGGTGAAGACCAGCAAGATCTTTCAGGGCTGGCACCTTCCTTGTGGGAGAAGTAGCCAGACGTTTGCCTTTTCAGAATAAGTCTCTGTCGAGACCGAGCACCATGAGATGCTGAGTGTCTGGGAAAGCAGAGATCCCCAGTGCTCTTGCGGCTAAAGATAGCCTGCAGGGGGACGGTGAAGACCTACAAGAGATTTCAGGGCTGGCACCTTCCTTGTGGGAGAAGGAGCCAGACGTTTGCCTTTTCAGAAAAAGGCTCTGTCGAGAACGAGTACCATGAGATGCTGATTCTCTGGGAAAGCAGATATCCCCAGTGCTGTTGTGCCTGTGGATAGGGTGCAGAGGGATACTGAAGACCAGCGAGATCTTTCAGGGAGGGCACCTTCCTTGTGGGAGAAGGAGCCAGACGTTTGCCTTTTCAGAAAATGTTTCTGCCGAGAGCGAGCTCCATGAGATGCTGAGTCTCTGGGAAAGCAGAGATCCCCAGTGCTGCTGTGCCTGTGGATAGGCTGCAGAGGGATACTGAATACCTGCAAGTGCTTTTAGGTCTGGCGCATTCCTTGTGGGAGAAGGAGCCAGATGTTTGCCTTTTATATAAAATGTTTCTGCCGAGAGCAAACACCATGAGTTTCTGAGTGTCTGGGAAAGCAGAGATCCCCAGTGCTGTTGTGGCTAAAGACAGGCTACAGGGGAAATATGAAGACCAGCAACATTTTTCAGGGCTTGCACCTTCCTTGTGGGAGAAGGAGCCGTAAGTTTGCCCTTTCAGAAAAAGCCTCTGCCGAGAACGAGCACCGTGACATGCTGAGTCTCTGGGAAAGCAGAGATCCCCAGTGCTGTTGTGCCTGTGGATAGGCTGCAGGGGGACGGTGAAGACCAGCAAGATCTTTCAGGGCTGGCACCTTCCTTGTGGGAGAAGGAGCCGTAAGTTTGCCTTTTCAGAAAAAGGCTCTGCCGAGAGCGAGAACCATGAGATGCTGAGTCTCTGGGAAAGCAGAGATCCCCAGTGCTGTTGTGCCTGTGGATAGGGTGCAGAGGGATACTGAAGACCAGCAAGATCTTTCAGGGCTGGAACCTTCCTTGTGGGAGAAGGAGCCAGATGTTTGCCTTTTCATAAAATGTTTCTGCCGAGAGCGAGCACCATGAGATGCTGAGTCTCTGGGAAAGCAGAGATCCCCAGTGCTGTTGCGGCTAAAGATAGGCTGCAGGGGGACGGTGAAGACCTACAAGAGATTTCAGGGCTGGCACCTTCGTTGTGGGAGAAGGAGCCAGACGTTTGCCTTTTCAGAAAAAGACTCTGTCGAGACCGAGCACCATGAGATGCTGAGTCTCTGGGAAAGCAGAGATCCCCAGTGCTGTTGTGCCTGTGGATAGGGTGCAGAGGGATACTGAAGACCAGCAAGATCTTTCAGGGCTGGCACCTTCCTTGTGGGAGAAGGAGCCAGACGTTTGCCTTTTCAGAAAAAGTTTCTGCCGAGATCGAGCTCCATGAGATGCAGAGTCTCTGGGAAAGCAGAGATCCCCAGTGCTGTTGTGCCTGTGGATAGGCTGCAGGGGGACGGTGAAGACCAGCAAGATCTTTCAGGGAGGGCACCTTCCTTGTGGGAGAAGGAGCCAGATGTTGGCCTTTTCAGAAAAAGCCTCTGCTGAGAGCGAGCACCATGAGATGCTGAGTCTCTGGGAAAGCAGAGATCCCCAGTGCTGTTGTGCCTGTGGATAGTCTGCAGGGGGACGGTGAAGACCAGCAAGATCTTTGAGGGCTGGCACCTTCCTTGTGGGAGAAGTAGCCGTAAGTTTGCCTTTTCATAAAATGTTTCTGCCGAGAGCGAGCACCATGAGATGCTGAGTCTCTGGGAAAGCAGAGATCCCCAGTGCTGTTGCGGCTAAAGATAGGCTGCAGGGGGACGGTGAAGACCTACAAGAGATTTCAGGGCTGGCACCTTCGTTGTGGGAGAATGAGCGAGACGTTTGCCTTTTCAGAAAAAGGCTCTGTCGAGAACGAGCACCATGAGATGCTGAGTCTCTGGGAAAGCAGAGATCCCCAGTGCTGTTGTGCCTGTCGATAGGGTGCAGAGGGATACTGAAGACCAGCAAGATCTTTCAGGGAGGGCACCTTCCTTGTGGGAGAAGGAGCCAGACGTTTGCCTTTTCAGAAAAAGGCTCTGCCGAGAGCGAGCACCATGAGATGCTGAGTCTCTGGGAAAGCAGAGATCCCCAGTGCTGTTGTGCCTGTGGATAGGCTGCAGGGGGACGGTGAAGACCAGCAAGATCTTTCAGGGCTGGCACCTTCGTTGTGGGAGAAGGAGCCAGACGTTTGCCTTTTCAGAAAAAGGCTCTGCCGAGAGCGAGCACCATGAGATGCTGAGTCTCTGGGAAAGCAGAGATCCCCAGTGCTCTTGCGGCTAAAGATAGCCTGCAGGGGGACGGTGAAGACCTACAAGAGATTTCAGGGCTGGCACCTTCCTTGTGGGAGAAGGAGCCAGACGTTTGCCTTTTCAGAAAAAGACTCTGTCGAGAATGAGCACCATGAGATGCTGAGTCTCTGGGAAAGCAGAGATCCCCAGTGCTGTTGTGCCTGTGGGTAGGGTGCAGAGGGATACTTAAGACCAGCAAGATCTTTCAGGGCTGGCACCTTCCTTGTGGGAGAAGGAGCCAGACGTTTGCCTTTTCAGAAAAAGTTTCTGCCGAGATCGAGCTCCATGAGATGCAGAGTCTCTGGGAAAGCAGAGATCCCCAGTGCTGTTGTGCCTGTGGATAGGCTGCAGGGGGACGGTGAAGACCAGCAAGATCTTTCAGGGCTGGCACCTTCCTTGTGGGAGAAGGAGCCAGACGTTTGCCTTTTCATAAAAAGGCTCTGTCGAGACCGAGCACCATGAGATGCTGAGTCTCTGGGAAAGCAGAGATCCCCAGTGCTGTTGTGCCTGTGGATAGGCTGCAGGGGGACGGTGAAGACCAGCAAGATCTTTCAGGGCTGGCACCTTCCTTGTGGGAGAAGTAGCCAGACGTTTGACTTTTCAGAATAAGTCTCTGTCGAGACCGAGCACCATGAGATGCTGAGTGTCTGGGAAAGCAGAGATCCCCAGTGCTCTTGCGGCTAAAGATAGCCTGCAGGGGGACGGTGAAGACCTACAAGAGATTTTAGGTCTGGCACCTTCCTTGTGGGAGAAGGAGCCAGACGTTTGCCTTTTCAGAAAAAGGCTCTGTCGAGAACGAGCACCATGAGATGCTGAGTCTCTGGGAAAGCAGAGATCCCCAGTGCTGTTGTGCCTGTGGATAGGGTGCAGAGGGATACTGAAGACCAGCGAGATCTTTCAGGGAGGGCACCTTCCTTGTGGGAGAAGGAGCCAGACGTTTGCCTTTTCAGAAAATGTTTCTGCCGAGAGCGAGCTCCATGAGATGCTGAGTCTCTGGGAAAGCAGAGATCCCCAGTGCTGCTGTGCCTGTGGATAGGCTGCAGAGGGATACTGAATACCTGCAAGTGCTTTTAGGTCTGGCGCATTCCTTGTGGGAGAAGGAGCCAGATGTTTGCCTTTTCAGAAAAAGGCTCTGTCGAGAGCGAGCACCATGAGATGCTGAGTCTCTGGGAAAGCAGAGATCCCCAGTGCTGTTGTGCCTGTGGATAGGCTGCAGGGGGACGGTGAAGACCAGCAAGATCTTTCAGGGCTGGCACCTTCGTTGTGGGAGAAGGAGCCAGATGTTGGCCTTTTCAGAAAAAGCCTCTGCCGAGAGCAAGCACCATGAGATGCTGAGTCTCTGGGAAAGCAGAGATCCCCAGTGCTGTTGTGGCTAAAGAT
>NW_026061092.1:0-74947 GCF_929443795.1 Astur gentilis | reverse complement strand
TTACGGCTCCTTCTCCCACAGGGAAGGTGCCAGCCCTGAAAACTAATGCAGTTTTTCACTATCCCTCTGCAGCCTATCCACAGGCACAACAGCTTTGGGGATCTCTGCTTTCCCAGAGACTCAGCATGTCATGGTGCTCGCTCTCGGCAGAAGCTTTTTTCTGAAAAGGCAAACTTACGGCTCCTTCTCCCACAGGGAAGGTGCCAGCCCTGAAAACTAATGCAGTTTTTCACTATCCCTCTGCAGCCTATCCACAGGCACAACAGCTTTGGGGATCTCTGCTTCCCAGAGACTCAGCATGTCACGGTGCTCGCTCTCGGCAGAAGCTTTTTTCTGAAAAGGCAAACTTACGGCTCCTTCTCCCACAGGGAAGGTGCCAGCCCTGAAAACTAATGCAGTTTTTCACTATCCCTCTGCAGCCTATCCACAGGCACAACAGCTTTGGGGATCTCTGCTTTCCCAGAGACTCAGCATGTCACGGTGCTCGCTCTCGGCAGAAGCTTTTTTCTGAAAAGGCAAACTTACGGCTCCTTCTCCCACAGGGAAGGTGCCAGCCCTGAAAACTAATGCAGTTTTTCACTATCCCTCTGCAGCCTATCCACAGGCACAACAGCTTTGGGGATCTCTGCTTTCCCAGAGACTCAGCATGTCACGGTGCTCGCTCTCGGCAGAAGCTTTTTTCTGAAAAGGCAAACTTACGGCTCCTTCTCCCACAGGGAAGGTGCCAGCCCTGAAAACTAATGCAGTTTTTCACTATCCCTCTGCAGCCTATCCACAGGCACAACAGCTTTGGGGATCTCTGCTTTCCCAGAGACTCAGCATGTCATGGTGCTCGCTCTTGGCAGAAGCTTTTTTCTGAAAAGGCAAACTTACGGCTCCTTCTCCCACAGGGAAGGTGCCAGCCCTGAAAACTAATGCAGTTTTTCACTATCCCTCTGCAGCCTATCCACAGGCACAACAGCTTTTGGGATCTCTGCTTTCCCAGAGACTCAGCATGTCATGGTGCTCGCTCTTGGCAGAAGCTTTTTTCTGAAAAGGCAAACTTACGGCTCCTTCTCCCACAGGGAAGGTGCCAGCCCTGAAAACTAATGCAGTTTTTCACTATCCCTCTGCAGCCTATCCACAGGCACAACAGCTTTGGGGATCTCTGCTTTCCCAGAGACTCAGCATGTCACGGTGCTCGCTCTCGGCAGAAGCTTTTTTCTGAAAAGGCAAACTTACGGCTCCTTCTCCCACAGGGAAGGTGCCAGCCCTGAAAACTAATGCAGTTTTTCACTATCCCTCTGCAGCCTATCCACAGGCACAACAGCTTTGGGGATCTCTGCTTTCCCAGAGACTCAGCATGTCACGGTGCTCGCTCTCGGCAGAAGCTTTTTTCTGAAAAGGCAAACTTACGGCTCCTTCTCCCACAGGGAAGGTGCCAGCCCTGAAAACTAATGCAGTTTTTCACTATCCCTCTGCAGCCTATCCACAGGCACAACAGCTTTGGGGATCTCTGCTTTCCCAGAGACTCAGCATGTCACGGTGCTCGCTCTCGGCAGAAGCTTTTTTCTGAAAAGGCAAACTTACGGCTCCTTCTCCCACAGGGAAGGTGCCAGCCCTGAAAAATAATGCAGTTTTTCACTATCCCTCTGCAGCCTATCCACAGGCACAACAGCTTTGGGGATCTCTGCTTTCCCAGAGACTCAGCATGTCATGGTGCTCGCTCTTGGCAGAAGCTTTTTTCTGAAAAGGCAAACTTACGGCTCCTTCTCCCACAGGGAAGGTGCCAGCCCTGAAAACTAATGCAGTTTTTCACTATCCCTCTGCAGCCTATCCACAGGCACAACAGCTTTGGGGATCTCTGCTTTCCCAGAGACTCAGCATGTCACGGTGCTCACTCTCGCCAGAGCATTTTTCTGAAAAGGCAAACTTACGGCTCCTTCTCCCACAAGGAAGGTGCCAGCCCTGAAAGATCTTGCTGGTATTCACTATCCCTCTGCAGCCTATCCACAGGCACAACAGCTTTTGGGATCTCTGCTTTCCCAGAGACTCAGCATGTCACGGTGCTCGCTCTCGGCAGAAGCTTTTTTCTGAAAAGGCAAACTTACGGCTCCTTCTCCCACAGGGAAGGTGCCAGCCCTGAAAACTAATGCAGTTTTTCACTATCCCTCTGCAGCCTATCCACAGGCACAACAGCTTTGGGGATCTCTGCTTTCCCAGAGACTCAGCATGTCACGGTGCTCGCTCTCGGCAGAAGCTTTTTTCTGAAAAGGCAAACTTACGGCTCCTTCTCCCACAGGGAAGGTGCCAGCCCTGAAAACTAATGCAGTTTTTCACTATCCCTCTGCAGCCTATCCACAGGCACAACAGCTTTGGGGATCTCTGCTTTCCCAGAGACTCAGCATGTCACGGTGCTCACTCTCGCCAGAGCCTTTTTCTGAAAAGGCAAACTTACGGCTCCTTCTCCCACAAGGAAGGTGCCAGCCCTGAAAGATCTTGCTGGTATTCACTATCCCTCTGCAGCCTATCTTTAGCCGCAACAGCACTGGGGATCTCTGCTTTCCCAGAGACTCAGCATGTCACGGTGCTCGCTCTTGGCAGAAGCTTTTTTCTGAAAAGGCAAACTTACGGCTCCTTCTCCCACAGGGAAGGTGCCAGCCCTGAAAACTAATGCAGTTTTTCACTATCCCTCTGCAGCCTATCCACAGGCACAACAGCTTTGGGGATCTCTGCTTTCCCAGAGACTCAGCATGTCACGGTGCTCGCTCTCGGCAGAAGCTTTTTTCTGAAAAGGCAAACTTACGGCTCCTTCTCCCACAGGGAAGGTGCCAGCCCTGAAAACTAATGCAGTTTTTCACTATCCCTCTGCAGCCTATCCACAGGCACAACAGCTTTGGGGATCTCTGCTTTCCCAGAGACTCAGCATGTCACGGTGCTCGCTCTCGGCAGAAGCTTTTTTCTGAAAAGGCAAACTTACGGCTCCTTCTCCCACAGGGAAGGTGCCAGCCCTGAAAACTAATGCAGTTTTTCACTATCCCTCTGCAGCCTATCCACAGGCACAACAGCTTTGGGGATCTCTGCTTTCCCAGAGACTCAGCATGTCACGGTGCTCGCTCTCGGCAGAAGCTTTTTTCTGAAAAGGCAAACTTACGGCTCCTTCTCCCACAGGGAAGGTGCCAGCCCTGAAAACTAATGCAGTTTTTCACTATCCCTCTGCAGCCTATCCACAGGCACAACAGCTTTTGGGATCTCTGCTTTCCCAGAGACTCAGCATGTCACGGTGCTCGCTCTCGGCAGAAGCTTTTTTCTGAAAAGGCAAACGTCTGGCTCCTTCTCCAGCAAGGCAAGTACCAGGCCTGAAAGATTTTGTGGTCTTCACCGCCACCTGCAGCCTATCCACAGGCACAACAGCACTGGGGATCCTTTAGCCGCAGCAGCACTGGGGATCTCTGCTATCCCAGAGACTCAGCATGTCACGGTGCTCGTTCTCGGCAGAAGCTTTTTCTGAGAAGGCAAAAGTGTGGCTCCTTCTCCCACAAGGAAGGTGCTAGCCCTGAAAGATCTTGCTGGTATTCACTATCCCTCTGCAGCCTATCCACAGGCACAACAGCTTTTGGGATCTCTGCTTTCCCAGAGACTCAGCATGTCACGGTGCTCGCTCTCGGCAGAAGCTTTTTTCTGAAAAGGCAAACTTACGGCTCCTTCTCCCACAGGGAAGGTGCCAGCCCTGAAAACTAATGCAGTTTTTCACTATCCCTCTGCAGCCTATGCACAGGCACAACAGCTTTGGGGATCTCTGCTTTCCCAGAGACTCAGCATGTCACGGTGCTCGCTCTCGGCAGAAGCTTTTTTCTGAAAAGGCAAACTTACGGCTCCTTCTCCCACAGGGAAGGTGCCAGCCCTGAAAACTAATGCAGTTTTTCACTATCCCTCTGCAGCCTATCCACAGGCACAACAGCTTTGGGGATCTCTGCTTTCCCAGAGACTCAGCATGTCACGGTGCTCGCTCTCGGCAGAAGCTTTTTTCTGAAAAGGCAAACTTACGGCTCCTTCTCCCACAGGGAAGGTGCCAGCCCTGAAAACTAATGCAGTTTTTCACTATCCCTCTGCAGCCTATCCACAGGCACAACAGCTTTGGGGATCTCTGCTTTCCCAGAGACTCAGCATGTCACGGTGCTCGCTCTCGGCAGAAGCTTTTTTCTGAAAAGGCAAACTTACGGCTCCTTCTCCCACAGGGAAGGTGCCAGCCCTGAAAACTAATGCAGTTTTTCACTATCCCTCTGCAGCCTATCCACAGGCACAACAGCTTTGGGGATCTCTGCTTTCCCAGAGACTCAGCATGTCACGGTGCTCGCTCTCGGCAGAAGCTTTTTTCTGAAAAGGCAAACTTACGGCTCCTTCTCCCACAGGGAAGGTGCCAGCCCTGAAAACTAATGCAGTTTTTCACTATCCCTCTGCAGCCTATCCACAGGCACAACAGCTTTGGGGATCTCTGCTTTCCCAGAGACTCAGCATGTCACGGTGCTCGCTCTCGGCAGAAGCTTTTTTCTGAAAAGGCAAACTTACGGCTCCTTCTCCCACAGGGAAGGTGCCAGCCCTGAAAACTAATGCAGTTTTTCACTATCCCTCTGCAGCCTATCCACAGGCACAACAGCTTTTGGGATCTCTGCTTTCCCAGAGACTCAGCATGTCACGGTGCTCGCTCTCGGCAGAAGCTTTTTTCTGAAAAGGCAAACGTCTGGCTCCTTCTCCAGCAAGGCAAGTACCAGGCCTGAAAGATTTTGTGGTCTTCACCGCCACCTGCAGCCTATCCACAGGCACAACAGCACTGGGGATCCTTTAGCCGCAGCAGCACTGGGGATCTCTGCTATCCCAGAGACTCAGCATGTCACGGTGCTCGTTCTCGGCAGAAGCTTTTTCTGAGAAGGCAAAAGTGTGGCTCCTTCTCCCACAAGGAAGGTGCTAGCCCTGAAAGATCTTGCTGGTATTCACTATCCCTCTGCAGCCTATCCACAGGCACAACAGCTTTTGGGATCTCTGCTTTCCCAGAGACTCAGCATGTCACGGTGCTCGCTCTCGGCAGAAGCTTTTTTCTGAAAAGGCAAACTTACGGCTCCTTCTCCCACAGGGAAGGTGCCAGCCCTGAAAACTAATGCAGTTTTTCACTAACCCTCTGCAGCCTATGCACAGGCACAACAGCTTTGGGGATCTCTGCTTTCCCAGAGACTCAGCATGTCACGGTGCTCGCTCTCGGCAGAAGCTTTTTTCTGAAAAGGCAAACTTACGGCTCCTTCTCCCACAGGGAAGGTGCCAGCCCTGAAAACTAATGCAGTTTTTCACTATCCCTCTGCAGCCTATCCACAGGCACAACAGCTTTGGGGATCTCTGCTTTCCCAGAGACTCAGCATGTCACGGTGCTCGCTCTCGGCAGAAGCTTTTTTCTGAAAAGGCAAACTTACGGCTCCTTCTCCCACAGGGAAGGTGCCAGCCCTGAAAACTAATGCAGTTTTTCACTATCCCTCTGCAGCCTATCCACAGGCACAACAGCTTTGGGGATCTCTGCTTTCCCAGAGACTCAGCATGTCATGGTGCTCGCTCTTGGCAGAAGCTTTTTTCTGAAAAGGCAAACTTACGGCTCCTTCTCCCACAGGGAAGGTGCCAGCCCTGAAAACTAATGCAGTTTTTCACTATCCCTCTGCAGCCTATCCACAGGCACAACAGCTTTGGGGATCTCTGCTTTCCCAGAGACTCAGCATGTCACGGTGCTCGCTCTCGGCAGAAGCTTTTTTCTGAAAAGGCAAACTTACGGCTCCTTCTCCCACAGGGAAGGTGCCAGCCCTGAAAACTAATGCAGTTTTTCACTATCCCTCTGCAGCCTATCCACAGGCACAACAGCTTTGGGGATCTCTGCTTTCCCAGAGACTCAGCATGTCACGGTGCTCGCTCTCGGCAGAAGCTTTTTTCTGAAAAGGCAAACTTACGGCTCCTTCTCCCACAGGGAAGGTGCCAGCCCTGAAAACTAATGCAGTTTTTCACTATCCCTCTGCAGCCTATCCACAGGCACAACAGCTTTGGGGATCTCTGCTTTCCCAGAGACTCAGCATGTCACGGTGCTCGCTCTCGGCAGAAGCTTTTTTCTGAAAAGGCAAACTTACGGCTCCTTCTCCCACAGGGAAGGTGCCAGCCCTGAAAACTAATGCAGTTTTTCACTATCCCTCTGCAGCCTATCCACAGGCACAACAGCTTTGGGGATCTCTGCTTTCCCAGAGACTCAGCATGTCATGGTGCTCGCTCTCGGCAGAAGCTTTTTTCTGAAAAGGCAAACTTACGGCTCCTTCTCCCACAGGGAAGGTGCCAGCCCTGAAAACTAATGCAGTTTTTCACTATCCCTCTGCAGCCTATCCACAGGCACAACAGCTTTGGGGATCTCTGCTTTCCCAGAGACTCAGCATGTCACGGTGCTCACTCTCGCCAGAGCCTTTTTCTGAAAAGGCAAACTTACGGCTCCTTCTCCCACAAGGAAGGTGCCAGCCCTGAAAGATCTTGCTGGTATTCACTATCCCTCTGCAGCCTATCCACAGGCACAACAGCTTTTGGGATCTCTGCTTTCCCAGAGACTCAGCATGTCATGGTGCTCGCTCTTGGCAGAAGCTTTTTTCTGAAAAGGCAAACTTACGGCTCCTTCTCCCACAGGGAAGGTGCCAGCCCTGAAAACTAATGCAGTTTTTCACTATCCCTCTGCAGCCTATCCACAGGCACAACAGCTTTGGGGATCTCTGCTTTCCCAGAGACTCAGCATGTCACGGTGCTCACTCTCGCCAGAGCCTTTTTCTGAAAAGGCAAACTTACGGCTCCTTCTCCCACAAGGAAGGTGCCAGCCCTGAAAGATCTTGCTGGTATTCACTATCCCTCTGCAGCCTATCCACAGGCACAACAGCTTTTGGGATCTCTGCTTTCCCAGAGACTCAGCATGTCACGGTGCTCCCTCTCGGCAGAAGCTTTTTTCTGAAAAGGCAAACTTATGGCTCCTTCTCCCACAGGGAAGGTGCCAGCCCTGAAAACTAATGCAGTTTTTCACTATCCCTCTGCAGCCTATCCACAGGCACAACAGCTTTGGGGATCTCTGCTTTCCCAGAGACTCAGCATGTCACGGTGCTCGCTCTCGGCAGAAGCTTTTTTCTGAAAAGGCAAACTTACGGCTCCTTCTCCCACAGGGAAGGTGCCAGCCCTGAAAACTAATGCAGTTTTTCACTATCCCTCTGCAGCCTATCCACAGGCACAACAGCTTTTGGGATCTCTGCTTTCCCAGAGACTCAGCATGTCACGGTGCTCGCTCTTGGCAGAAGCTTTTTTCTGAAAAGGCAAACTTACGGCTCCTTCTCCCACAGGGAAGGTGCCAGCCCTGAAAACTAATGCAGTTTTTCACTATCCCTCTGCAGCCTATCCACAGGCACAACAGCTTTGGGGATCTCTGCTTTCCCAGAGACTCAGCATGTCACGGTGCTCGCTCTCGGCAGAAGCTTTTTTCTGAAAAGGCAAACTTACGGCTCCTTCTCCCACAGGGAAGGTGCCAGCCCTGAAAACTAATGCAGTTTTTCACTATCCCTCTGCAGCCTATCCACAGGCACAACAGCTTTGGGGATCTCTGCTTTCCCAGAGACTCAGCATGTCACGGTGCTCGCTCTCGGCAGAAGCTTTTTTCTGAAAAGGCAAACTTACGGCTCCTTCTCCCACAGGGAAGGTGCCAGCCCTGAAAACTAATGCAGTTTTTCACTATCCCTCTGCAGCCTATCCACAGGCACAACAGCTTTGGGGATGTCTGCTTTCCCAGAGACTCAGCATGTCACGGTGCTCGCTCTCGGCAGAAGCTTTTTTCTGAAAAGGCAAACTTACGGCTCCTTCTCCCACAGGGAAGGTGCCAGCCCTGAAAACTAATGCAGTTTTTCACTATCCCTCTGCAGCCTATCCACAGGCACAACAGCTTTGGGGATCTCTGCTTTCCCAGAGACTCAGCATGTCACGGTGCTCGCTCTCGGCAGAAGCTTTTTTCTGAAAAGGCAAACTTACGGCTCCTTCTCCCACAGGGAAGGTGCCAGCCCTGAAAACTAATGCAGTTTTTCACTATCCCTCTGCAGCCTATCCACAGGCACAACAGCTTTGGGGATCTCTGCTTTCCCAGAGACTCAGCATGTCACGGTGCTCGCTCTCGGCAGAAGCTTTTTTCTGAAAAGGCAAACTTACGGCTCCTTCTCCCACAGGGAAGGTGCCAGCCCTGAAAACTAATGCAGTTTTTCACTATCCCTCTGCAGCCTATCCACAGGCACAACAGCTTTTGGGATCTCTGCTTTCCCAGAGACTCAGCATGTCATGGTGCTCGCTCTTGGCAGAAGCTTTTTTCTGAAAAGGCAAACTTACGGCTCCTTCTCCCACAGGGAAGGTGCCAGCCCTGAAAACTAATGCAGTTTTTCACTATCCCTCTGCAGCCTATCCACAGGCACAACAGCTTTGGGGATCTCTGCTTTCCCAGAGACTCAGCATGTCACGGTGCTCGCTCTCGGCAGAAGCTTTTTTCTGAAAAGGCAAACTTACGGCTCCTTCTCCCACAGGGAAGGTGCCAGCCCTGAAAACTAATGCAGTTTTTCACTATCCCTCTGCAGCCTATCCACAGGCACAACAGCTTTGGGGATCTCTGCTTTCCCAGAGACTCAGCATGTCACGGTGCTCGCTCTCGGCAGAAGCTTTTTTCTGAAAAGGCAAACTTACGGCTCCTTCTCCCACAGGGAAGGTGCCAGCCCTGAAAACTAATGCAGTTTTTCACTATCCCTCTGCAGCCTATCCACAGGCACAACAGCTTTGGGGATCTCTGCTTTCCCAGAGACTCAGCATGTCACGGTGCTCGCTCTCGGCAGAAGCTTTTTTCTGAAAAGGCAAACTTACGGCTCCTTCTCCCACAGGGAAGGTGCCAGCCCTGAAAACTAATGCAGTTTTTCACTATCCCTCTGCAGCCTATCCACAGGCACAACAGCTTTGGGGATCTCTGCTTTCCCAGAGACTCAGCATGTCACGGTGCTCGCTCTCGGCAGAAGCTTTTTTCTGAAAAGGCAAACTTACGGCTCCTTCTCCCACAGGGAAGGTGCCAGCCCTGAAAACTAATGCAGTTTTTCACTATCCCTCTGCAGCCTATCCACAGGCACAACAGCTTTGGGGATCTCTGCTTTCCCAGAGACTCAGCATGTCACGGTGCTCACTCTCGCCAGAGCCTTTTTCTGAAAAGGCAAACTTACGGCTCCTTCTCCCACAAGGAAGGTGCCAGCCCTGAAAGATCTTGCTGGTATTCACTATCCCTCTGCAGCCTATCCACAGGCACAACAGCTTTTGGGATCTCTGCTTTCCCAGAGACTCAGCATGTCACGGTGCTCCCTCTCGGCAGAAGCTTTTTTCTGAAAAGGCAAACTTACGGCTCCTTCTCCCACAGGGAAGGTGCCAGCCCTGAAAACTAATGCAGTTTTTCACTATCCCTCTGCAGCCTATCCACAGGCACAACAGCTTTGGGGATCTCTGCTTTCCCAGAGACTCAGCATGTCACGGTGCTCGCTCTCGGCAGAAGCTTTTTTCTGAAAAGGCAAACTTACGGCTCCTTCTCCCACAGGGAAGGTGCCAGCCCTGAAAACTAATGCAGTTTTTCACTATCCCTCTGCAGCCTATCCACAGGCACAACAGCTTTTGGGATCTCTGCTTTCCCAGAGACTCAGCATGTCATGGTGCTCGCTCTTGGCAGAAGCTTTTTTCTGAAAAGGCAAACTTACGGCTCCTTCTCCCACAGGGAAGGTGCCAGCCCTGAAAACTAATGCAGTTTTTCACTATCCCTCTGCAGCCTATCCACAGGCACAACAGCTTTGGGGATCTCTGCTTTCCCAGAGACTCAGCATGTCACGGTGCTCGCTCTCGGCAGAAGCTTTTTTCTGAAAAGGCAAACTTACGGCTCCTTCTCCCACAGGGAAGGTGCCAGCCCTGAAAACTAATGCAGTTTTTCACTATCCCTCTGCAGCCTATCCACAGGCACAACAGCTTTTGGGATCTCTGCTTTCCCAGAGACTCAGCATGTCACGGTGCTCGCTCTCGGCAGAAGCTTTTTTCTGAAAAGGCAAACTTACGGCTCCTTCTCCCACAGGGAAGGTGCCAGCCCTGAAAACTAATGCAGTTTTTCACTATCCCTCTGCAGCCTATCCACAGGCACAACAGCTTTGGGGATCTCTGCTTTCCCAGAGACTCAGCATGTCACGGTGCTCGCTCTCGGCAGAAGCTTTTTTCTGAAAAAGAAAACTTTCGGCTCCTTCTCCCACAGGGAAGGTGCCAGCCCTGAAAACTAATGCAGTTTTTCACTATCCCTCTGCAGCCTATCCACAGGCACAACAGCTTTGGGGATCTCTGCTTTCCCAGAGACTCAGCATATCACGGTGCTCACTCTCGCCAGAGCCTTTTTCTGAAAAGGCAAACTTACGGCTCCTTCTCCCACAAGGAAGGTGCCAGCCCTGAAAGATCTTGCTGGTATTCACTATCCCTCTGCAGCCTATCTTTAGCCGCAACAGCACTGGGGATCTCTGCTTTCCCAGAGACTCAGCATGTCACGGTGCTCGCTCTTGGCAGAAGCTTTTTTCTGAAAAGGCAAACTTACGGCTCCTTCTCCCACAGGGAAGGTGCCAGCCCTGAAAACTAATGCAGTTTTTCACTATCCCTCTGCAGCCTATCCACAGGCACAACAGCTTTGGGGATCTCTGCTTTCCCAGAGACTCAGCATGTCACGGTGCTCGCTCTTGGCAGAAGCTTTTTTCTGAAAAGGCAAACTTACGGCTCCTTCTCCCACAGGGAAGGTGCCAGCCCTGAAAACTAATGCAGTTTTTCACTATCCCTCTGCAGCCTATCCACAGGCACAACAGCTTTGGGGATCTCTGCTTTCCCAGAGACTCAGCATGTCACGGTGCTCGCTCTCGGCAGAAGCTTTTTTCTGAAAAGGCAAACTTACGGCTCCTTCTCCCACAGGGAAGGTGCCAGCCCTGAAAACTAATGCAGTTTTTCACTATCCCTCTGCAGCCTATCCACAGGCACAACAGCTTTGGGGATCTCTGCTTTCCCAGAGACTCAGCATGTCACGGTGCTCGCTCTCGGCAGAAGCTTTTTTCTGAAAAGGCAAACTTACGGCTCCTTCTCCCACAGGGAAGGTGCCAGCCCTGAAAACTAATGCAGTTTTTCACTATCCCTCTGCAGCCTATCCACAGGCACAACAGCTTTGGGGATCTCTGCTTTCCCAGAGACTCAGCATGTCACGGTGCTCGCTCTCGGCAGAAGCTTTTTTCTGAAAAGGCAAACTTACGGCTCCTTCTCCCACAGGGAAGGTGCCAGCCCTGAAAACTAATGCAGTTTTTCACTATCCCTCTGCAGCCTATCCACAGGCACAACAGCTTTGGGGATCTCTGCTTTCCCAGAGACTCAGCATGTCACGGTGCTCGCTCTCGGCAGAAGCTTTTTTCTGAAAAGGCAAACTTACGGCTCCTTCTCCCACAGGGAAGGTGCCAGCCCTGAAAACTAATGCAGTTTTTCACTATCCCTCTGCAGCCTATCCACAGGCACAACAGCTTTGGGGATCTCTGCTTTCCCAGAGACACAGCATGTCACGGTGCTCGCTCTCGGCAGAAGCTTTTTTCTGAAAAGGCAAACTTACGGCTCCTTCTCCCACAGGGAAGGTGCCAGCCCTGAAAACTAATGCAGTTTTTCACTATCCCTCTGCAGCCTATCCACAGGCACAACAGCTTTGGGGATCTCTGCTTTCCCAGAGACTCAGCATGTCACGGTGCTCACTCTCGCCAGAGCCTTTTTCTGAAAAGGCAAACTTACGGCTCCTTCTCCCACAAGGAAGGTGCCAGCCCTGAAAGATCTTGCTGGTATTCACTATCCCTCTGCAGCCTATCTTTAGCCGCAACAGCACTGGGGATCTCTGCTGTCCCAGAGACTCAGCATGTCACGGTGCTCGCTCTTGGCAGAAGCTTTTTTCTGAAAAGGCAAACTTACGGCTCCTTCTCCCACAGGGAAGGTGCCAGCCCTGAAAACTAATGCAGTTTTTCACTATCCCTCTGCAGCCTATCCACAGGCACAACAGCTTTGGGGATCTCTGCTTTCCCAGAGACTCAGCATGTCACGGTGCTCGCTCTCGGCAGAAGCTTTTTTCTGAAAAGGCAAACTTACGGCTCCTTCTCCCACAGGGAAGGTGCCAGCCCTGAAAACTAATGCAGTTTTTCACTATCCCTCTGCAGCCTATGCACAGGCACAACAGCTTTGGGGATCTCTGCTTTCCCAGAGACTCAGCATGTCACGGTGCTCGCTCTTGGCAGAAGCTTTTTTCTGAAAAGGCAAACTTACGGCTCCTTCTCCCACAGGGAAGGTGCCAGCCCTGAAAACTAATGCAGTTTTTCACTATCCCTCTGCAGCCTA
This sequence comes from Astur gentilis, assembly GCF_929443795.1. Taxonomy (NCBI): domain Eukaryota; kingdom Metazoa; phylum Chordata; class Aves; order Accipitriformes; family Accipitridae; genus Astur; species Astur gentilis. The sequence continues at coordinate 62,479 of NW_026061092.1, read as the reverse complement.
TCCACAGGCACAACAGCTTTGGGGATCTCTGCTTTCCCAGAGACTCAGCATGTCACGGTGCTCGCTCTCGGCAGAAGCTTTTTTCTGAAAAGGCAAACTTACGGCTCCTTCTCCCACAGGGAAGGTGCCAGCCCTGAAAACTAATGCAGTTTTTCACTATCCCTCTGCAGCCTATCCACAGGCACAACAGCTTTGGGGATCTCTGCTTTCCCAGAGACTCAGCATGTCACGGTGCTCGCTCTCGGCAGAAGCTTTTTTCTGAAAAGGCAAACTTACGGCTCCTTCTCCCACAGGGAAGGTGCCAGCCCTGAAAACTAATGCAGTTTTTCACTATCCCTCTGCAGCCTATCCACAGGCACAACAGCTTTGGGGATCTCTGCTTTCCCAGAGACTCAGCATGTCATGGTGCTCGCTCTTGGCAGAAGCTTTTTTCTGAAAAGGCAAACTTACGGCTCCTTCTCCCACAGGGAAGGTGCCAGCCCTGAAAACTAATGCAGTTTTTCACTATCCCTCTGCAGCCTATCCACAGGCACAACAGCTTTGGGGATCTCTGCTTTCCCAGAGACTCAGCATGTCACGGTGCTCGCTCTCGGCAGAAGCTTTTTTCTGAAAAGGCAAACTTACGGCTCCTTCTCCCACAGGGAAGGTGCCAGCCCTGAAAACTAATGCAGTTTTTCACTATCCCTCTGCAGCCTATCCACAGGCACAACAGCTTTGGGGATCTCTGCTTTCCCAGAGACTCAGCATGTCACGGTGCTCGCTCTCGGCAGAAGCTTTTTTCTGAAAAGGCAAACTTACGGCTCCTTCTCCCACAGGGAAGGTGCCAGCCCTGAAAACTAATGCAGTTTTTCACTATCCCTCTGCAGCCTATCCACAGGCACAACAGCTTTGGGGATCTCTGCTTTCCCAGAGACTCAGCATGTCACGGTGCTCGCTCTCGGCAGAAGCTTTTTTCTGAAAAGGCAAACTTACGGCTCCTTCTCCCACAGGGAAGGTGCCAGCCCTGAAAACTAATGCAGTTTTTCACTATCCCTCTGCAGCCTATCCACAGGCACAACAGCTTTGGGGATCTCTGCTTTCCCAGAGACTCAGCATGTCATGGTGCTCGCTCTTGGCAGAAGCTTTTTTCTGAAAAGGCAAACTTACGGCTCCTTCTCCCACAGGGAAGGTGCCAGCCCTGAAAACTAATGCAGTTTTTCACTATCCCTCTGCAGCCTATCCACAGGCACAACAGCTTTGGGGATCTCTGCTTTCCCAGAGACTCAGCATGTCACGGTGCTCGCTCTCGGCAGAAGCTTTTTTCTGAAAAGGCAAACTTACGGCTCCTTCTCCCACAGGGAAGGTGCCAGCCCTGAAAACTAATGCAGTTTTTCACTATCCCTCTGCAGCCTATCCACAGGCACAACAGCTTTGGGGATCTCTGCTTTCCCAGAGACTCAGCATGTCATGGTGCTCGCTCTTGGCAGAAGCTTTTTTCTGAAAAGGCAAACTTACGGCTCCTTCTCCCACAGGGAAGGTGCCAGCCCTGAAAACTAATGCAGTTTTTCACTATCCCTCTGCAGCCTATCCACAGGCACAACAGCTTTGGGGATCTCTGCTTTCCCAGAGACTCAGCATGTCACGGTGCTCGCTCTCGGCAGAAGCTTTTTTCTGAAAAGGCAAACTTACGGCTCCTTCTCCCACAGGGAAGGTGCCAGCCCTGAAAACTAATGCAGTTTTTCACTATCCCTCTGCAGCCTATCCACAGGCACAACAGCTTTGGGGATCTCTGCTTTCCCAGAGACTCAGCATGTCACGGTGCTCGCTCTCGGCAGAAGCTTTTTTCTGAAAAGGCAAACTTACGGCTCCTTCTCCCACAGGGAAGGTGCCAGCCCTGAAAACTAATGCAGTTTTTCACTATCCCTCTGCAGCCTATCCACAGGCACAACAGCTTTGGGGATCTCTGCTTTCCCAGAGACTCAGCATGTCACGGTGCTCACTCTCGCCAGAGCCTTTTTCTGAAAAGGCAAACTTACGGCTCCTTCTCCCACAAGGAAGGTGCCAGCCCTGAAAGATCTTGCTGGTATTCACTATCCCTCTGCAGCCTATCCACAGGCACAACAGCTTTGGGGATCTCTGCTTTCCCAGAGACTCAGCATGTCACGGTGCTCGCTCTCGGCAGAAGCTTTTTTCTGAAAAGGCAAACTTACGGCTCCTTCTCCCACAGGGAAGGTGCCAGCCCTGAAAACTAATGCAGTTTTTCACTATCCCTCTGCAGCCTATCCACAGGCACAACAGCTTTGGGGATCTCTGCTTTCCCAGAGACTCAGCATGTCACGGTGCTCGCTCTCGGCAGAAGCTTTTTTCTGAAAAGGCAAACTTACGGCTCCTTCTCCCACAGGGAAGGTGCCAGCCCTGAAAACTAATGCAGTTTTTCACTATCCCTCTGCAGCCTATCCACAGGCACAACAGCTTTTGGGATCTCTGCTTTCCCAGAGACTCAGCATGTCATGGTGCTCGCTCTTGGCAGAAGCTTTTTTCTGAAAAGGCAAACTTACGGCTCCTTCTCCCACAGGGAAGGTGCCAGCCCTGAAAACTAATGCAGTTTTTCACTATCCCTCTGCAGCCTATCCACAGGCACAACAGCTTTGGGGATCTCTGCTTTCCCAGAGACTCAGCATGTCACGGTGCTCGCTCTCGGCAGAAGCTTTTTTCTGAAAAGGCAAACTTACGGCTCCTTCTCCCACAGGGAAGGTGCCAGCCCTGAAAACTAATGCAGTTTTTCACTATCCCTCTGCAGCCTATCCACAGGCACAACAGCTTTGGGGATCTCTGCTTTCCCAGAGACTCAGCATGTCACGGTGCTCGCTCTCGGCAGAAGCTTTTTTCTGAAAAGGCAAACTTACGGCTCCTTCTCCCACAGGGAAGGTGCCAGCCCTGAAAACTAATGCAGTTTTTCACTATCCCTCTGCAGCCTATCCACAGGCACAACAGCTTTGGGGATCTCTGCTTTCCCAGAGACTCAGCATGTCACGGTGCTCGCTCTCGGCAGAAGCTTTTTTCTGAAAAGGCAAACTTACGGCTCCTTCTCCCACAGGGAAGGTGCCAGCCCTGAAAACTAATGCAGTTTTTCACTATCCCTCTGCAGCCTATCCACAGGCACAACAGCTTTGGGGATCTCTGCTTTCCCAGAGACTCAGCATGTCACGGTGCTCGCTCTCGGCAGAAGCTTTTTTCTGAAAAGGCAAACTTACGGCTCCTTCTCCCACAGGGAAGGTGCCAGCCCTGAAAACTAATGCAGTTTTTCACTATCCCTCTGCAGCCTATCCACAGGCACAACAGCTTTGGGGATCTCTGCTTTCCCAGAGACTCAGCATGTCACGGTGCTCGCTCTCGGCAGAAGCTTTTTTCTGAAAAGGCAAACTTACGGCTCCTTCTCCCACAGGGAAGGTGCCAGCCCTGAAAACTAATGCAGTTTTTCACTATCCCTCTGCAGCCTATCCACAGGCACAACAGCTTTGGGGATCTCTGCTTTCCCAGAGACTCAGCATGTCACGGTGCTCGCTCTCGGCAGAAGCTTTTTTCTGAAAAGGCAAACTTACGGCTCCTTCTCCCACAGGGAAGGTGCCAGCCCTGAAAACTAATGCAGTTTTTCACTATCCCTCTGCAGCCTATCCACAGGCACAACAGCTTTTGGGATCTCTGCTTTCCCAGAGACTCAGCATGTCACGGTGCTCGCTCTTGGCAGAAGCTTTTTTCTGAAAAGGCAAACTTACGGCTCCTTCTCCCACAGGGAAGGTGCCAGCCCTGAAAACTAATGCAGTTTTTCACTATCCCTCTGCAGCCTATCCACAGGCACAACAGCTTTGGGGATCTCTGCTTTCCCAGAGACTCAGCATGTCACGGTGCTCGCTCTCGGCAGAAGCTTTTTTCTGAAAAGGCAAACTTACGGCTCCTTCTCCCACAGGGAAGGTGCCAGCCCTGAAAACTAATGCAGTTTTTCACTATCCCTCTGCAGCCTATCCACAGGCACAACAGCTTTGGGGATCTCTGCTTTCCCAGAGACTCAGCATGTCACGGTGCTCGCTCTCGGCAGAAGCTTTTTTCTGAAAAGGCAAACTTACGGCTCCTTCTCCCACAGGGAAGGTGCCAGCCCTGAAAACTAATGCAGTTTTTCACTATCCCTCTGCAGCCTATCCACAGGCACAACAGCTTTGGGGATCTCTGCTTTCCCAGAGACTCAGCATGTCACGGTGCTCGCTCTCGGCAGAAGCTTTTTTCTGAAAAGGCAAACTTACGGCTCCTTCTCCCACAGGGAAGGTGCCAGCCCTGAAAACTAATGCAGTTTTTCACTATCCCTCTGCAGCCTATCCACAGGCACAACAGCTTTGGGGATCTCTGCTTTCCCAGAGACTCAGCATGTCACGGTGCTCGCTCTCGGCAGAAGCTTTTTTCTGAAAAGGCAAACTTACGGCTCCTTCTCCCACAGGGAAGGTGCCAGCCCTGAAAACTAATGCAGTTTTTCACTATCCCTCTGCAGCCTATCCACAGGCACAACAGCTTTGGGGATCTCTGCTTTCCCAGAGACTCAGCATGTCACGGTGCTCGCTCTCGGCAGAAGCTTTTTTCTGAAAAGGCAAACTTACGGCTCCTTCTCCCACAGGGAAGGTGCCAGCCCTGAAAACTAATGCAGTTTTTCACTATCCCTCTGCAGCCTATCCACAGGCACAACAGCTTTGGGGATCTCTGCTTTCCCAGAGACTCAGCATGTCACGGTGCTCGCTCTCGGCAGAAGCTTTTTTCTGAAAAGGCAAACTTACGGCTCCTTCTCCCACAGGGAAGGTGCCAGCCCTGAAAACTAATGCAGTTTTTCACTATCCCTCTGCAGCCTATCCACAGGCACAACAGCTTTGGGGATCTCTGCTTTCCCAGAGACTCAGCATGTCACGGTGCTCGCTCTCGGCAGAAGCTTTTTTCTGAAAAGGCAAACTTACGGCTCCTTCTCCCACAGGGAAGGTGCCAGCCCTGAAAACTAATGCAGTTTTTCACTATCCCTCTGCAGCCTATCCACAGGCACAACAGCTTTGGGGATCTCTGCTTTCCCAGAGACTCAGCATGTCACGGTGCTCACTCTCGCCAGAGCCTTTTTCTGAAAAGGCAAACTTACGGCTCCTTCTCCCACAGGGAAGGTGCCAGCCCTGAAAGATCTTGCTGGTATTCACTATCCCTCTGCAGCCTATCTTTAGCCGCAACAGCACTGGGGATCTCTGCTTTCCCAGAGACTCAGCATGTCACGGTGCTCGCTCTTGGCAGAAGCTTTTTTCTGAAAAGGCAAACTTACGGCTCCTTCTCCCACAGGGAAGGTGCCAGCCCTGAAAACTAATGCAGTTTTTCACTATCCCTCTGCAGCCTATCCACAGGCACAACAGCTTTGGGGATCTCTGCTTTCCCAGAGACTCAGCATGTCACGGTGCTCGCTCTCGGCAGAAGCTTTTTTCTGAAAAGGCAAACTTACGGCTCCTTCTCCCACAGGGAAGGTGCCAGCCCTGAAAACTAATGCAGTTTTTCACTATCCCTCTGCAGCCTATCCACAGGCACAACAGCTTTGGGGATCTCTGCTTTCCCAGAGACTCAGCATGTCACGGTGCTCGCTCTCGGCAGAAGCTTTTTTCTGAAAAGGCAAACTTACGGCTCCTTCTCCCACAGGGAAGGTGCCAGCCCTGAAAACTAATGCAGTTTTTCACTATCCCTCTGCAGCCTATCCACAGGCACAACAGCTTTGGGGATCTCTGCTTTCCCAGAGACTCAGCATGTCACGGTGCTCGCTCTTGGCAGAAGCTTTTTTCTGAAAAGGCAAACTTACGGCTCCTTCTCCCACAGGGAAGGTGCCAGCCCTGAAAACTAATGCAGTTTTTCACTATCCCTCTGCAGCCTATCCACAGGCACAACAGCTTTGGGGATCTCTGCTTTCCCAGAGACTCAGCATGTCACGGTGCTCGCTCTCGGCAGAAGCTTTTTTCTGAAAAGGCAAACTTACGGCTCCTTCTCCCACAGGGAAGGTGCCAGCCCTGAAAACTAATGCAGTTTTTCACTATCCCTCTGCAGCCTATCCACAGGCACAACAGCTTTGGGGATCTCTGCTTTCCCAGAGACTCAGCATGTCACGGTGCTCGCTCTCGGCAGAAGCTTTTTTCTGAAAAGGCAAACTTACGGCTCCTTCTCCCACAGGGAAGGTGCCAGCCCTGAAAACTAATGCAGTTTTTCACTATCCCTCTGCAGCCTATCCACAGGCACAACAGCTTTGGGGATCTCTGCTTTCCCAGAGACTCAGCATGTCACGGTGCTCGCTCTCGGCAGAAGCTTTTTTCTGAAAAGGCAAACTTACGGCTCCTTCTCCCACAGGGAAGGTGCCAGCCCTGAAAACTAATGCAGTTTTTCACTATCCCTCTGCAGCCTATCCACAGGCACAACAGCTTTGGGGATCTCTGCTTTCCCAGAGACTCAGCATGTCACGGTGCTCGCTCTCGGCAGAAGCTTTTTTCTGAAAAGGCAAACTTACGGCTCCTTCTCCCACAGGGAAGGTGCCAGCCCTGAAAACTAATGCAGTTTTTCACTATCCCTCTGCAGCCTATCCACAGGCACAACAGCTTTTGGGATCTCTGCTTTCCCAGAGACTCAGCATGTCATGGTGCTCGCTCTTGGCAGAAGCTTTTTTCTGAAAAGGCAAACTTACGGCTCCTTCTCCCACAGGGAAGGTGCCAGCCCTGAAAACTAATGCAGTTTTTCACTATCCCTCTGCAGCCTATCCACAGGCACAACAGCTTTGGGGATCTCTGCTTTCCCAGAGACTCAGCATGTCACGGTGCTCGCTCTCGGCAGAAGCTTTTTTCTGAAAAGGCAAACTTACGGCTCCTTCTCCCACAGGGAAGGTGCCAGCCCTGAAAACTAATGCAGTTTTTCACTATCCCTCTGCAGCCTATCCACAGGCACAACAGCTTTGGGGATCTCTGCTTTCCCAGAGACTCAGCATGTCACGGTGCTCGCTCTCGGCAGAAGCTTTTTTCTGAAAAGGCAAACTTACGGCTCCTTCTCCCACAGGGAAGGTGCCAGCCCTGAAAACTAATGCAGTTTTTCACTATCCCTCTGCAGCCTATCCACAGGCACAACAGCTTTGGGGATCTCTGCTTTCCCAGAGACTCAGCATGTCATGGTGCTCGCTCTCGGCAGAAGCTTTTTTCTGAAAAGGCAAACTTACGGCTCCTTCTCCCACAGGGAAGGTGCCAGCCCTGAAAACTAATGCAGTTTTTCACTATCCCTCTGCAGCCTATCCACAGGCACAACAGCTTTGGGGATCTCTGCTTTCCCAGAGACTCAGCATGTCATGGTGCTCGCTCTTGGCAGAAGCTTTTTTCTGAAAAGGCAAACTTACGGCTCCTTCTCCCACAGGGAAGGTGCCAGCCCTGAAAACTAATGCAGTTTTTCACTATCCCTCTGCAGCCTATCCACAGGCACAACAGCTTTGGGGATCTCTGCTTTCCCAGAGACTCAGCATGTCACGGTGCTCGCTCTCGGCAGAAGCTTTTTTCTGAAAAGGCAAACTTACGGCTCCTTCTCCCACAGGGAAGGTGCCAGCCCTGAAAACTAATGCAGTTTTTCACTATCCCTCTGCAGCCTATCCACAGGCACAACAGCTTTGGGGATCTCTGCTTTCCCAGAGACTCAGCATGTCACGGTGCTCGCTCTCGGCAGAAGCTTTTTTCTGAAAAGGCAAACTTACGGCTCCTTCTCCCACAGGGAAGGTGCCAGCCCTGAAAACTAATGCAGTTTTTCACTATCCCTCTGCAGCCTATCCACAGGCACAACAGCTTTGGGGATCTCTGCTTTCCCAGAGACTCAGCATGTCACGGTGCTCACTCTCGCCAGAGCCTTTTTCTGAAAAGGCAAACTTACGGCTCCTTCTCCCACAAGGAAGGTGCCAGCCCTGAAAGATCTTGCTGGTATTCACTATCCCTCTGCAGCCTATCCACAGGCACAACAGCTTTGGGGATCTCTGCTTTCCCAGAGACTCAGCATGTCACGGTGCTCGCTCTCGGCAGAAGCTTTTTTCTGAAAAGGCAAACTTACGGCTCCTTCTCCCACAGGGAAGGTGCCAGCCCTGAAAACTAATGCAGTTTTTCACTATCCCTCTGCAGCCTATCCACAGGCACAACAGCTTTGGGGATCTCTGCTTTCCCAGAGACTCAGCATGTCATGGTGCTCGCTCTTGGCAGAAGCTTTTTTCTGAAAAGGCAAACTTACGGCTCCTTCTCCCACAGGGAAGGTGCCAGCCCTGAAAACTAATGCAGTTTTTCACTATCCCTCTGCAGCCTATCCACAGGCACAACAGCTTTGGGGATCTCTGCTTTCCCAGAGACTCAGCATGTCACGGTGCTCGCTCTCGGCAGAAGCTTTTTTCTGAAAAGGCAAACTTACGGCTCCTTCTCCCACAGGGAAGGTGCCAGCCCTGAAAACTAATGCAGTTTTTCACTATCCCTCTGCAGCCTATCCACAGGCACAACAGCTTTGGGGATCTCTGCTTTCCCAGAGACTCAGCATGTCACGGTGCTCGCTCTCGGCAGAAGCTTTTTTCTGAAAAGGCAAACTTACGGCTCCTTCTCCCACAGGGAAGGTGCCAGCCCTGAAAACTAATGCAGTTTTTCACTATCCCTCTGCAGCCTATCCACAGGCACAACAGCTTTGGGGATCTCTGCTTTCCCAGAGACTCAGCATGTCACGGTGCTCGCTCTCGGCAGAAGCTTTTTTCTGAAAAGGCAAACTTACGGCTCCTTCTCCCACAGGGAAGGTGCCAGCCCTGAAAACTAATGCAGTTTTTCACTATCCCTCTGCAGCCTATCCACAGGCACAACAGCTTTGGGGATCTCTGCTTTCCCAGAGACTCAGCATGTCACGGTGCTCGCTCTCGGCAGAAGCTTTTTTCTGAAAAGGCAAACGTCTGGCTCCTTCTCCAGCAAGGCAAGTACCAGGCCTGAAAGATTTTGTGGTCTTCACCGCCACCTGCAGCCTATCCACAGGCACAACAGCACTGGGGATCCTTTAGCCGCAGCAGCACTGGGGATCTCTGCTATCCCAGAGACTCAGCATGTCACGGTGCTCGTTCTCGGCAGAAGCTTTTTCTGAGAAGGCAAAAGTGTGGCTCCTTCTCCCACAAGGAAGGTGCTAGCCCTGAAAGATCTTGCTGGTATTCACTATCCCTCTGCAGCCTATCCACAGGCACAACAGCTTTGGGGATCTCTGCTTTCCCAGAGACTCAGCATGTCACGGTGCTCGCTCTCGGCAGAAGCTTTTTTCTGAAAAGGCAAACTTACGGCTCCTTCTCCCACAGGGAAGGTGCCAGCCCTGAAAACTAATGCAGTTTTTCACTATCCCTCTGCAGCCTATCCACAGGCACAACAGCTTTGGGGATCTCTGCTTTCCCAGAGACTCAGCATGTCACGGTGCTCGCTCTCGGCAGAAGCTTTTTTCTGAAAAGGCAAACTTACGGCTCCTTCTCCCACAGGGAAGGTGCCAGCCCTGAAAACTAATGCAGTTTTTCACTATCCCTCTGCAGCCTATCCACAGGCACAACAGCTTTTGGGATCTCTGCTTTCCCAGAGACTCAGCATGTCATGGTGCTCGCTCTTGGCAGAAGCTTTTTTCTGAAAAGGCAAACTTACGGCTCCTTCTCCCACAGGGAAGGTGCCAGCCCTGAAAACTAATGCAGTTTTTCACTATCCCTCTGCAGCCTATCCACAGGCACAACAGCTTTGGGGATCTCTGCTTTCCCAGAGACTCAGCATGTCACGGTGCTCGCTCTCGGCAGAAGCTTTTTTCTGAAAAGGCAAACTTACGGCTCCTTCTCCCACAGGGAAGGTGCCAGCCCTGAAAACTAATGCAGTTTTTCACTATCCCTCTGCAGCCTATCCACAGGCACAACAGCTTTTGGGATCTCTGCTTTCCCAGAGACTCAGCATGTCACGGTGCTCGCTCTCGGCAGAAGCTTTTTTCTGAAAAGGCAAACGTCTGGCTCCTTCTCCAGCAAGGCAAGTACCAGGCCTGAAAGATTTTGTGGTCTTCACCGCCACCTGCAGCCTATCCACAGGCACAACAGCACTGGGGATCCTTTAGCCGCAGCAGCACTGGGGATCTCTGCTATCCCAGAGACTCAGCATGTCACGGTGCTCGTTCTCGGCAGAAGCTTTTTCTGAGAAGGCAAAAGTGTGGCTCCTTCTCCCACAAGGAAGGTGCTAGCCCTGAAAGATCTTGCTGGTATTCACTATCCCTCTGCAGCCTATCCACAGGCACAACAGCTTTTGGGATCTCTGCTTTCCCAGAGACTCAGCATGTCACGGTGCTCGCTCTCGGCAGAAGCTTTTTTCTGAAAAGGCAAACTTACGGCTCCTTCTCCCACAGGGAAGGTGCCAGCCCTGAAAACTAATGCAGTTTTTCACTATCCCTCTGCAGCCTATGCACAGGCACAACAGCTTTGGGGATCTCTGCTTTCCCAGAGACTCAGCATGTCACGGTGCTCGCTCTCGGCAGAAGCTTTTTTCTGAAAAGGCAAACTTACGGCTCCTTCTCCCACAGGGAAGGTGCCAGCCCTGAAAACTAATGCAGTTTTTCACTATCCCTCTGCAGCCTATCCACAGGCACAACAGCTTTTGGGATCTCTGCTTTCCCAGAGACTCAGCATGTCACGGTGCTCGCTCTCGGCAGAAGCTTTTTTCTGAAAAGGCAAACTTACGGCTCCTTCTCCCACAGGGAAGGTGCCAGCCCTGAAAACTAATGCAGTTTTTCACTATCCCTCTGCAGCCTATCCACAGGCACAACAGCTTTGGGGATCTCTGCTTTCCCAGAGACTCAGCATGTCACGGTGCTCGCTCTCGGCAGAAGCTTTTTTCTGAAAAGGCAAACTTACGGCTCCTTCTCCCACAGGGAAGGTGCCAGCCCTGAAAACTAATGCAGTTTTTCACTATCCCTCTGCAGCCTATCCACAGGCACAACAGCTTTGGGGATCTCTGCTTTCCCAGAGACTCAGCATGTCACGGTGCTCGCTCTCGGCAGAAGCTTTTTTCTGAAAAGGCAAACTTACGGCTCCTTCTCCCACAGGGAAGGTGCCAGCCCTGAAAACTAATGCAGTTTTTCACTATCCCTCTGCAGCCTATCCACAGGCACAACAGCTTTGGGGATCTCTGCTTTCCCAGAGACTCAGCATGTCACGGTGCTCGCTCTCGGCAGAAGCTTTTTTCTGAAAAGGCAAACTTACGGCTCCTTCTCCCACAGGGAAGGTGCCAGCCCTGAAAACTAATGCAGTTTTTCACTATCCCTCTGCAGCCTATCCACAGGCACAACAGCTTTGGGGATCTCTGCTTTCCCAGAGACTCAGCATGTCACGGTGCTCACTCTCGCCAGAGCCTTTTTCTGAAAAGGCAAACGTCTGGCTCCTTCTCCAGCAAGGCAAGTACCAGGCCTGAAAGATTTTGTGGTCTTCACCGCCACCTGCAGCCTATCCACAGGCACAACAGCACTGGGGATCCTTTAGCCGCAGCAGCACTGGGGATCTCTGCTATCCCAGAGACTCAGCATGTCACGGTGCTCGTTCTCGGCAGAAGCTTTTTCTGAGAAGGCAAAAGTGTGGCTCCTTCTCCCACAAGGAAGGTGCTAGCCCTGAAAGATCTTGCTGGTATTCACTATCCCTCTGCAGCCTATCCACAGGCACAACAGCTTTTGGGATCTCTGCTTTCCCAGAGACTCAGCATGTCACGGTGCTCGCTCTCGGCAGAAGCTTTTTTCTGAAAAGGCAAACTTACGGCTCCTTCTCCCACAGGGAAGGTGCCAGCCCTGAAAACTAATGCAGTTTTTCACTATCCCTCTGCAGCCTATGCACAGGCACAACAGCTTTGGGGATCTCTGCTTTCCCAGAGACTCAGCATGTCACGGTGCTCGCTCTCGGCAGAAGCTTTTTTCTGAAAAGGCAAACTTACGGCTCCTTCTCCCACAGGGAAGGTGCCAGCCCTGAAAACTAATGCAGTTTTTCACTATCCCTCTGCAGCCTATCCACAGGCACAACAGCTTTGGGGATCTCTGCTTTCCCAGAGACTCAGCATGTCACGGTGCTCGCTCTCGGCAGAAGCTTTTTTCTGAAAAGGCAAACTTACGGCTCCTTCTCCCACAGGGAAGGTGCCAGCCCTGAAAACTAATGCAGTTTTTCACTATCCCTCTGCAGCCTATCCACAGGCACAACAGCTTTTGGGATCTCTGCTTTCCCAGAGACTCAGCATGTCATGGTGCTCGCTCTTGGCAGAAGCTTTTTTCTGAAAAGGCAAACTTACGGCTCCTTCTCCCACAGGGAAGGTGCCAGCCCTGAAAACTAATGCAGTTTTTCACTATCCCTCTGCAGCCTATCCACAGGCACAACAGCTTTGGGGATCTCTGCTTTCCCAGAGACTCAGCATGTCACGGTGCTCGCTCTCGGCAGAAGCTTTTTTCTGAAAAGGCAAACTTACGGCTCCTTCTCCCACAGGGAAGGTGCCAGCCCTGAAAACTAATGCAGTTTTTCACTATCCCTCTGCAGCCTATCCACAGGCACAACAGCTTTGGGGATCTCTGCTTTCCCAGAGACTCAGCATGTCACGGTGCTCGCTCTCGGCAGAAGCTTTTTTCTGAAAAGGCAAACTTACGGCTCCTTCTCCCACAGGGAAGGTGCCAGCCCTGAAAACTAATGCAGTTTTTCACTATCCCTCTGCAGCCTATCCACAGGCACAACAGCTTTGGGGATCTCTGCTTTCCCAGAGACTCAGCATGTCACGGTGCTCGCTCTCGGCAGAAGCTTTTTTCTGAAAAGGCAAACTTACGGCTCCTTCTCCCACAGGGAAGGTGCCAGCCCTGAAAACTAATGCAGTTTTTCACTATCCCTCTGCAGCCTATCCACAGGCACAACAGCTTTGGGGATCTCTGCTTTCCCAGAGACTCAGCATGTCACGGTGCTCGCTCTTGGCAGAAGCTTTTTTCTGAAAAGGCAAACTTACGGCTCCTTCTCCCACAGGGAAGGTGCCAGCCCTGAAAACTAATGCAGTTTTTCACTATCCCTCTGCAGCCTATCCACAGGCACAACAGCTTTGGGGATCTCTGCTTTCCCAGAGACTCAGCATGTCACGGTGCTCGCTCTCGGCAGAAGCTTTTTTCTGAAAAGGCAAACTTACGGCTCCTTCTCCCACAGGGAAGGTGCCAGCCCTGAAAACTAATGCAGTTTTTCACTATCCCTCTGCAGCCTATCCACAGGCACAACAGCTTTGGGGATCTCTGCTTTCCCAGAGACTCAGCATGTCACGGTGCTCGCTCTCGGCAGAAGCTTTTTTCTGAAAAGGCAAACTTACGGCTCCTTCTCCCACAGGGAAGGTGCCAGCCCTGAAAACTAATGCAGTTTTTCACTATCCCTCTGCAGCCTATCCACAGGCACAACAGCTTTGGGGATCTCTGCTTTCCCAGAGACTCAGCATGTCACGGTGCTCGCTCTCGGCAGAAGCTTTTTTCTGAAAAGGCAAACTTACGGCTCCTTCTCCCACAGGGAAGGTGCCAGCCCTGAAAACTAATGCAGTTTTTCACTATCCCTCTGCAGCCTATCCACAGGCACAACAGCTTTGGGGATCTCTGCTTTCCCAGAGACTCAGCATGTCACGGTGCTCGCTCTCGGCAGAAGCTTTTTTCTGAAAAGGCAAACTTACGGCTCCTTCTCCCACAGGGAAGGTGCCAGCCCTGAAAACTAATGCAGTTTTTCACTATCCCTCTGCAGCCTATCCACAGGCACAACAGCTTTTGGGATCTCTGCTTTCCCAGAGACTCAGCATGTCATGGTGCTCGCTCTTGGCAGAAGCTTTTTTCTGAAAAGGCAAACTTACGGCTCCTTCTCCCACAGGGAAGGTGCCAGCCCTGAAAACTAATGCAGTTTTTCACTATCCCTCTGCAGCCTATCCACAGGCACAACAGCTTTGGGGATCTCTGCTTTCCCAGAGACTCAGCATGTCACGGTGCTCGCTCTCGGCAGAAGCTTTTTTCTGAAAAGGCAAACTTACGGCTCCTTCTCCCACAGGGAAGGTGCCAGCCCTGAAAACTAATGCAGTTTTTCACTATCCCTCTGCAGCCTATCCACAGGCACAACAGCTTTGGGGATCTCTGCTTTCCCAGAGACTCAGCATGTCACGGTGCTCGCTCTCGGCAGAAGCTTTTTTCTGAAAAGGCAAACTTACGGCTCCTTCTCCCACAGGGAAGGTGCCAGCCCTGAAAACTAATGCAGTTTTTCACTATCCCTCTGCAGCCTATCCACAGGCACAACAGCTTTGGGGATCTCTGCTTTCCCAGAGACTCAGCATGTCATGGTGCTCGCTCTCGGCAGAAGCTTTTTTCTGAAAAGGCAAACTTACGGCTCCTTCTCCCACAGGGAAGGTGCCAGCCCTGAAAACTAATGCAGTTTTTCACTATCCCTCTGCAGCCTATCCACAGGCACAACAGCTTTGGGGATCTCTGCTTTCCCAGAGACTCAGCATGTCATGGTGCTCGCTCTTGGCAGAAGCTTTTTTCTGAAAAGGCAAACTTACGGCTCCTTCTCCCACAGGGAAGGTGCCAGCCCTGAAAACTAATGCAGTTTTTCACTATCCCTCTGCAGCCTATCCACAGGCACAACAGCTTTGGGGATCTCTGCTTTCCCAGAGACTCAGCATGTCACGGTGCTCGCTCTCGGCAGAAGCTTTTTTCTGAAAAGGCAAACTTACGGCTCCTTCTCCCACAGGGAAGGTGCCAGCCCTGAAAACTAATGCAGTTTTTCACTATCCCTCTGCAGCCTATCCACAGGCACAACAGCTTTGGGGATCTCTGCTTTCCCAGAGACTCAGCATGTCACGGTGCTCGCTCTCGGCAGAAGCTTTTTTCTGAAAAGGCAAACTTACGGCTCCTTCTCCCACAGGGAAGGTGCCAGCCCTGAAAACTAATGCAGTTTTTCACTATCCCTCTGCAGCCTATCCACAGGCACAACAGCTTTGGGGATCTCTGCTTTCCCAGAGACTCAGCATGTCACGGTGCTCACTCTCGCCAGAGCCTTTTTCTGAAAAGGCAAACTTACGGCTCCTTCTCCCACAAGGAAGGTGCCAGCCCTGAAAGATCTTGCTGGTATTCACTATCCCTCTGCAGCCTATCCACAGGCACAACAGCTTTGGGGATCTCTGCTTTCCCAGAGACTCAGCATGTCACGGTGCTCGCTCTCGGCAGAAGCTTTTTTCTGAAAAGGCAAACTTACGGCTCCTTCTCCCACAGGGAAGGTGCCAGCCCTGAAAACTAATGCAGTTTTTCACTATCCCTCTGCAGCCTATCCACAGGCACAACAGCTTTGGGGATCTCTGCTTTCCCAGAGACTCAGCATGTCATGGTGCTCGCTCTTGGCAGAAGCTTTTTTCTGAAAAGGCAAACTTACGGCTCCTTCTCCCACAGGGAAGGTGCCAGCCCTGAAAACTAATGCAGTTTTTCACTATCCCTCTGCAGCCTATCCACAGGCACAACAGCTTTGGGGATCTCTGCTTTCCCAGAGACTCAGCATGTCACGGTGCTCGCTCTCGGCAGAAGCTTTTTTCTGAAAAGGCAAACTTACGGCTCCTTCTCCCACAGGGAAGGTGCCAGCCCTGAAAACTAATGCAGTTTTTCACTATCCCTCTGCAGCCTATCCACAGGCACAACAGCTTTGGGGATCTCTGCTTTCCCAGAGACTCAGCATGTCACGGTGCTCGCTCTCGGCAGAAGCTTTTTTCTGAAAAGGCAAACTTACGGCTCCTTCTCCCACAGGGAAGGTGCCAGCCCTGAAAACTAATGCAGTTTTTCACTATCCCTCTGCAGCCTATCCACAGGCACAACAGCTTTGGGGATCTCTGCTTTCCCAGAGACTCAGCATGTCACGGTGCTCGCTCTCGGCAGAAGCTTTTTTCTGAAAAGGCAAACTTACGGCTCCTTCTCCCACAGGGAAGGTGCCAGCCCTGAAAACTAATGCAGTTTTTCACTATCCCTCTGCAGCCTATCCACAGGCACAACAGCTTTGGGGATCTCTGCTTTCCCAGAGACTCAGCATGTCACGGTGCTCGCTCTCGGCAGAAGCTTTTTTCTGAAAAGGCAAACGTCTGGCTCCTTCTCCAGCAAGGCAAGTACCAGGCCTGAAAGATTTTGTGGTCTTCACCGCCACCTGCAGCCTATCCACAGGCACAACAGCACTGGGGATCCTTTAGCCGCAGCAGCACTGGGGATCTCTGCTATCCCAGAGACTCAGCATGTCACGGTGCTCGTTCTCGGCAGAAGCTTTTTCTGAGAAGGCAAAAGTGTGGCTCCTTCTCCCACAAGGAAGGTGCTAGCCCTGAAAGATCTTGCTGGTATTCACTATCCCTCTGCAGCCTATCCACAGGCACAACAGCTTTGGGGATCTCTGCTTTCCCAGAGACTCAGCATGTCACGGTGCTCGCTCTCGGCAGAAGCTTTTTTCTGAAAAGGCAAACTTACGGCTCCTTCTCCCACAGGGAAGGTGCCAGCCCTGAAAACTAATGCAGTTTTTCACTATCCCTCTGCAGCCTATCCACAGGCACAACAGCTTTGGGGATCTCTGCTTTCCCAGAGACTCAGCATGTCACGGTGCTCGCTCTCGGCAGAAGCTTTTTTCTGAAAAGGCAAACTTACGGCTCCTTCTCCCACAGGGAAGGTGCCAGCCCTGAAAACTAATGCAGTTTTTCACTATCCCTCTGCAGCCTATCCACAGGCACAACAGCTTTTGGGATCTCTGCTTTCCCAGAGACTCAGCATGTCATGGTGCTCGCTCTTGGCAGAAGCTTTTTTCTGAAAAGGCAAACTTACGGCTCCTTCTCCCACAGGGAAGGTGCCAGCCCTGAAAACTAATGCAGTTTTTCACTATCCCTCTGCAGCCTATCCACAGGCACAACAGCTTTGGGGATCTCTGCTTTCCCAGAGACTCAGCATGTCACGGTGCTCGCTCTCGGCAGAAGCTTTTTTCTGAAAAGGCAAACTTACGGCTCCTTCTCCCACAGGGAAGGTGCCAGCCCTGAAAACTAATGCAGTTTTTCACTATCCCTCTGCAGCCTATCCACAGGCACAACAGCTTTTGGGATCTCTGCTTTCCCAGAGACTCAGCATGTCACGGTGCTCGCTCTCGGCAGAAGCTTTTTTCTGAAAAGGCAAACGTCTGGCTCCTTCTCCAGCAAGGCAAGTACCAGGCCTGAAAGATTTTGTGGTCTTCACCGCCACCTGCAGCCTATCCACAGGCACAACAGCACTGGGGATCCTTTAGCCGCAGCAGCACTGGGGATCTCTGCTATCCCAGAGACTCAGCATGTCACGGTGCTCGTTCTCGGCAGAAGCTTTTTCTGAGAAGGCAAAAGTGTGGCTCCTTCTCCCACAAGGAAGGTGCTAGCCCTGAAAGATCTTGCTGGTATTCACTATCCCTCTGCAGCCTATCCACAGGCACAACAGCTTTTGGGATCTCTGCTTTCCCAGAGACTCAGCATGTCACGGTGCTCGCTCTCGGCAGAAGCTTTTTTCTGAAAAGGCAAACTTACGGCTCCTTCTCCCACAGGGAAGGTGCCAGCCCTGAAAACTAATGCAGTTTTTCACTATCCCTCTGCAGCCTATGCACAGGCACAACAGCTTTGGGGATCTCTGCTTTCCCAGAGACTCAGCATGTCACGGTGCTCGCTCTCGGCAGAAGCTTTTTTCTGAAAAGGCAAACTTACGGCTCCTTCTCCCACAGGGAAGGTGCCAGCCCTGAAAACTAATGCAGTTTTTCACTATCCCTCTGCAGCCTATCCACAGGCACAACAGCTTTGGGGATCTCTGCTTTCCCAGAGACTCAGCATGTCACGGTGCTCGCTCTCGGCAGAAGCTTTTTTCTGAAAAGGCAAACTTACGGCTCCTTCTCCCACAGGGAAGGTGCCAGCCCTGAAAACTAATGCAGTTTTTCACTATCCCTCTGCAGCCTATCCACAGGCACAACAGCTTTGGGGATCTCTGCTTTCCCAGAGACTCAGCATGTCACGGTGCTCGCTCTCGGCAGAAGCTTTTTTCTGAAAAGGCAAACTTACGGCTCCTTCTCCCACAGGGAAGGTGCCAGCCCTGAAAACTAATGCAGTTTTTCACTATCCCTCTGCAGCCTATCCACAGGCACAACAGCTTTGGGGATCTCTGCTTTCCCAGAGACTCAGCATGTCACGGTGCTCGCTCTCGGCAGAAGCTTTTTTCTGAAAAGGCAAACTTACGGCTCCTTCTCCCACAGGGAAGGTGCCAGCCCTGAAAACTAATGCAGTTTTTCACTATCCCTCTGCAGCCTATCCACAGGCACAACAGCTTTGGGGATCTCTGCTTTCCCAGAGACTCAGCATGTCACGGTGCTCGCTCTCGGCAGAAGCTTTTTTCTGAAAAGGCAAACTTACGGCTCCTTCTCCCACAGGGAAGGTGCCAGCCCTGAAAACTAATGCAGTTTTTCACTATCCCTCTGCAGCCTATCCACAGGCACAACAGCTTTGGGGATCTCTGCTTTCCCAGAGACTCAGCATGTCACGGTGCTCACTCTCGCCAGAGCCTTTTTCTGAAAAGGCAAACGTCTGGCTCCTTCTCCAGCAAGGCAAGTACCAGGCCTGAAAGATTTTGTGGTCTTCACCGCCACCTGCAGCCTATCCACAGGCACAACAGCACTGGGGATCCTTTAGCCGCAGCAGCACTGGGGATCTCTGCTATCCCAGAGACTCAGCATGTCACGGTGCTCGTTCTCGGCAGAAGCTTTTTCTGAGAAGGCAAAAGTGTGGCTCCTTCTCCCACAAGGAAGGTGCTAGCCCTGAAAGATCTTGCTGGTATTCACTATCCCTCTGCAGCCTATCCACAGGCACAACAGCTTTTGGGATCTCTGCTTTCCCAGAGACTCAGCATGTCACGGTGCTCGCTCTCGGCAGAAGCTTTTTTCTGAAAAGGCAAACTTACGGCTCCTTCTCCCACAGGGAAGGTGCCAGCCCTGAAAACTAATGCAGTTTTTCACTATCCCTCTGCAGCCTATGCACAGGCACAACAGCTTTGGGGATCTCTGCTTTCCCAGAGACTCAGCATGTCACGGTGCTCGCTCTCGGCAGAAGCTTTTTTCTGAAAAGGCAAACTTACGGCTCCTTCTCCCACAGGGAAGGTGCCAGCCCTGAAAACTAATGCAGTTTTTCACTATCCCTCTGCAGCCTATCCACAGGCACAACAGCTTTGGGGATCTCTGCTTTCCCAGAGACTCAGCATGTCACGGTGCTCGCTCTCGGCAGAAGCTTTTTTCTGAAAAGGCAAACTTACGGCTCCTTCTCCCACAGGGAAGGTGCCAGCCCTGAAAACTAATGCAGTTTTTCACTATCCCTCTGCAGCCTATCCACAGGCACAACAGCTTTTGGGATCTCTGCTTTCCCAGAGACTCAGCATGTCATGGTGCTCGCTCTTGGCAGAAGCTTTTTTCTGAAAAGGCAAACTTACGGCTCCTTCTCCCACAGGGAAGGTGCCAGCCCTGAAAACTAATGCAGTTTTTCACTATCCCTCTGCAGCCTATCCACAGGCACAACAGCTTTGGGGATCTCTGCTTTCCCAGAGACTCAGCATGTCACGGTGCTCGCTCTCGGCAGAAGCTTTTTTCTGAAAAGGCAAACTTACGGCTCCTTCTCCCACAGGGAAGGTGCCAGCCCTGAAAACTAATGCAGTTTTTCACTATCCCTCTGCAGCCTATCCACAGGCACAACAGCTTTGGGGATCTCTGCTTTCCCAGAGACTCAGCATGTCACGGTGCTCGCTCTCGGCAGAAGCTTTTTTCTGAAAAGGCAAACTTACGGCTCCTTCTCCCACAGGGAAGGTGCCAGCCCTGAAAACTAATGCAGTTTTTCACTATCCCTCTGCAGCCTATCCACAGGCACAACAGCTTTGGGGATCTCTGCTTTCCCAGAGACTCAGCATGTCACGGTGCTCGCTCTCGGCAGAAGCTTTTTTCTGAAAAGGCAAACTTACGGCTCCTTCTCCCACAGGGAAGGTGCCAGCCCTGAAAACTAATGCAGTTTTTCACTATCCCTCTGCAGCCTATCCACAGGCACAACAGCTTTGGGGATCTCTGCTTTCCCAGAGACTCAGCATGTCACGGTGCTCGCTCTTGGCAGAAGCTTTTTTCTGAAAAGGCAAACTTACGGCTCCTTCTCCCACAGGGAAGGTGCCAGCCCTGAAAACTAATGCAGTTTTTCACTATCCCTCTGCAGCCTATCCACAGGCACAACAGCTTTGGGGATCTCTGCTTTCCCAGAGACTCAGCATGTCACGGTGCTCGCTCTCGGCAGAAGCTTTTTTCTGAAAAGGCAAACTTACGGCTCCTTCTCCCACAGGGAAGGTGCCAGCCCTGAAAACTAATGCAGTTTTTCACTATCCCTCTGCAGCCTATCCACAGGCACAACAGCTTTGGGGATCTCTGCTTTCCCAGAGACTCAGCATGTCACGGTGCTCGCTCTCGGCAGAAGCTTTTTTCTGAAAAGGCAAACTTACGGCTCCTTCTCCCACAGGGAAGGTGCCAGCCCTGAAAACTAATGCAGTTTTTCACTATCCCTCTGCAGCCTATCCACAGGCACAACAGCTTTGGGGATCTCTGCTTTCCCAGAGACTCAGCATGTCACGGTGCTCGCTCTCGGCAGAAGCTTTTTTCTGAAAAGGCAAACTTACGGCTCCTTCTCCCACAGGGAAGGTGCCAGCCCTGAAAACTAATGCAGTTTTTCACTATCCCTCTGCAGCCTATCCACAGGCACAACAGCTTTGGGGATCTCTGCTTTCCCAGAGACTCAGCATGTCACGGTGCTCGCTCTCGGCAGAAGCTTTTTTCTGAAAAGGCAAACTTACGGCTCCTTCTCCCACAGGGAAGGTGCCAGCCCTGAAAACTAATGCAGTTTTTCACTATCCCTCTGCAGCCTATCCACAGGCACAACAGCTTTTGGGATCTCTGCTTTCCCAGAGACTCAGCATGTCATGGTGCTCGCTCTTGGCAGAAGCTTTTTTCTGAAAAGGCAAACTTACGGCTCCTTCTCCCACAGGGAAGGTGCCAGCCCTGAAAACTAATGCAGTTTTTCACTATCCCTCTGCAGCCTATCCACAGGCACAACAGCTTTGGGGATCTCTGCTTTCCCAGAGACTCAGCATGTCACGGTGCTCGCTCTCGGCAGAAGCTTTTTTCTGAAAAGGCAAACTTACGGCTCCTTCTCCCACAGGGAAGGTGCCAGCCCTGAAAACTAATGCAGTTTTTCACTATCCCTCTGCAGCCTATCCACAGGCACAACAGCTTTGGGGATCTCTGCTTTCCCAGAGACTCAGCATGTCACGGTGCTCGCTCTCGGCAGAAGCTTTTTTCTGAAAAGGCAAACTTACGGCTCCTTCTCCCACAGGGAAGGTGCCAGCCCTGAAAACTAATGCAGTTTTTCACTATCCCTCTGCAGCCTATCCACAGGCACAACAGCTTTGGGGATCTCTGCTTTCCCAGAGACTCAGCATGTCATGGTGCTCGCTCTCGGCAGAAGCTTTTTTCTGAAAAGGCAAACTTACGGCTCCTTCTCCCACAGGGAAGGTGCCAGCCCTGAAAACTAATGCAGTTTTTCACTATCCCTCTGCAGCCTATCCACAGGCACAACAGCTTTGGGGATCTCTGCTTTCCCAGAGACTCAGCATGTCATGGTGCTCGCTCTTGGCAGAAGCTTTTTTCTGAAAAGGCAAACTTACGGCTCCTTCTCCCACAGGGAAGGTGCCAGCCCTGAAAACTAATGCAGTTTTTCACTATCCCTCTGCAGCCTATCCACAGGCACAACAGCTTTGGGGATCTCTGCTTTCCCAGAGACTCAGCATGTCACGGTGCTCGCTCTCGGCAGAAGCTTTTTTCTGAAAAGGCAAACTTACGGCTCCTTCTCCCACAGGGAAGGTGCCAGCCCTGAAAACTAATGCAGTTTTTCACTATCCCTCTGCAGCCTATCCACAGGCACAACAGCTTTGGGGATCTCTGCTTTCCCAGAGACTCAGCATGTCACGGTGCTCGCTCTCGGCAGAAGCTTTTTTCTGAAAAGGCAAACTTACGGCTCCTTCTCCCACAGGGAAGGTGCCAGCCCTGAAAACTAATGCAGTTTTTCACTATCCCTCTGCAGCCTATCCACAGGCACAACAGCTTTGGGGATCTCTGCTTTCCCAGAGACTCAGCATGTCACGGTGCTCACTCTCGCCAGAGCCTTTTTCTGAAAAGGCAAACTTACGGCTCCTTCTCCCACAAGGAAGGTGCCAGCCCTGAAAGATCTTGCTGGTATTCACTATCCCTCTGCAGCCTATCCACAGGCACAACAGCTTTGGGGATCTCTGCTTTCCCAGAGACTCAGCATGTCACGGTGCTCGCTCTCGGCAGAAGCTTTTTTCTGAAAAGGCAAACTTACGGCTCCTTCTCCCACAGGGAAGGTGCCAGCCCTGAAAACTAATGCAGTTTTTCACTATCCCTCTGCAGCCTATCCACAGGCACAACAGCTTTGGGGATCTCTGCTTTCCCAGAGACTCAGCATGTCATGGTGCTCGCTCTTGGCAGAAGCTTTTTTCTGAAAAGGCAAACTTACGGCTCCTTCTCCCACAGGGAAGGTGCCAGCCCTGAAAACTAATGCAGTTTTTCACTATCCCTCTGCAGCCTATCCACAGGCACAACAGCTTTGGGGATCTCTGCTTTCCCAGAGACTCAGCATGTCACGGTGCTCGCTCTCGGCAGAAGCTTTTTTCTGAAAAGGCAAACTTACGGCTCCTTCTCCCACAGGGAAGGTGCCAGCCCTGAAAACTAATGCAGTTTTTCACTATCCCTCTGCAGCCTATCCACAGGCACAACAGCTTTGGGGATCTCTGCTTTCCCAGAGACTCAGCATGTCACGGTGCTCGCTCTCGGCAGAAGCTTTTTTCTGAAAAGGCAAACTTACGGCTCCTTCTCCCACAGGGAAGGTGCCAGCCCTGAAAACTAATGCAGTTTTTCACTATCCCTCTGCAGCCTATCCACAGGCACAACAGCTTTGGGGATCTCTGCTTTCCCAGAGACTCAGCATGTCACGGTGCTCGCTCTCGGCAGAAGCTTTTTTCTGAAAAGGCAAACTTACGGCTCCTTCTCCCACAGGGAAGGTGCCAGCCCTGAAAACTAATGCAGTTTTTCACTATCCCTCTGCAGCCTATCCACAGGCACAACAGCTTTGGGGATCTCTGCTTTCCCAGAGACTCAGCATGTCACGGTGCTCGCTCTCGGCAGAAGCTTTTTTCTGAAAAGGCAAACGTCTGGCTCCTTCTCCAGCAAGGCAAGTACCAGGCCTGAAAGATTTTGTGGTCTTCACCGCCACCTGCAGCCTATCCACAGGCACAACAGCACTGGGGATCCTTTAGCCGCAGCAGCACTGGGGATCTCTGCTATCCCAGAGACTCAGCATGTCACGGTGCTCGTTCTCGGCAGAAGCTTTTTCTGAGAAGGCAAAAGTGTGGCTCCTTCTCCCACAAGGAAGGTGCTAGCCCTGAAAGATCTTGCTGGTATTCACTATCCCTCTGCAGCCTATCCACAGGCACAACAGCTTTGGGGATCTCTGCTTTCCCAGAGACTCAGCATGTCACGGTGCTCGCTCTCGGCAGAAGCTTTTTTCTGAAAAGGCAAACTTACGGCTCCTTCTCCCACAGGGAAGGTGCCAGCCCTGAAAACTAATGCAGTTTTTCACTATCCCTCTGCAGCCTATCCACAGGCACAACAGCTTTGGGGATCTCTGCTTTCCCAGAGACTCAGCATGTCACGGTGCTCGCTCTCGGCAGAAGCTTTTTTCTGAAAAGGCAAACTTACGGCTCCTTCTCCCACAGGGAAGGTGCCAGCCCTGAAAACTAATGCAGTTTTTCACTATCCCTCTGCAGCCTATCCACAGGCACAACAGCTTTTGGGATCTCTGCTTTCCCAGAGACTCAGCATGTCATGGTGCTCGCTCTTGGCAGAAGCTTTTTTCTGAAAAGGCAAACTTACGGCTCCTTCTCCCACAGGGAAGGTGCCAGCCCTGAAAACTAATGCAGTTTTTCACTATCCCTCTGCAGCCTATCCACAGGCACAACAGCTTTGGGGATCTCTGCTTTCCCAGAGACTCAGCATGTCACGGTGCTCGCTCTCGGCAGAAGCTTTTTTCTGAAAAGGCAAACTTACGGCTCCTTCTCCCACAGGGAAGGTGCCAGCCCTGAAAACTAATGCAGTTTTTCACTATCCCTCTGCAGCCTATCCACAGGCACAACAGCTTTTGGGATCTCTGCTTTCCCAGAGACTCAGCATGTCACGGTGCTCGCTCTCGGCAGAAGCTTTTTTCTGAAAAGGCAAACGTCTGGCTCCTTCTCCAGCAAGGCAAGTACCAGGCCTGAAAGATTTTGTGGTCTTCACCGCCACCTGCAGCCTATCCACAGGCACAACAGCACTGGGGATCCTTTAGCCGCAGCAGCACTGGGGATCTCTGCTATCCCAGAGACTCAGCATGTCACGGTGCTCGTTCTCGGCAGAAGCTTTTTCTGAGAAGGCAAAAGTGTGGCTCCTTCTCCCACAAGGAAGGTGCTAGCCCTGAAAGATCTTGCTGGTATTCACTATCCCTCTGCAGCCTATCCACAGGCACAACAGCTTTTGGGATCTCTGCTTTCCCAGAGACTCAGCATGTCACGGTGCTCGCTCTCGGCAGAAGCTTTTTTCTGAAAAGGCAAACTTACGGCTCCTTCTCCCACAGGGAAGGTGCCAGCCCTGAAAACTAATGCAGTTTTTCACTATCCCTCTGCAGCCTATGCACAGGCACAACAGCTTTGGGGATCTCTGCTTTCCCAGAGACTCAGCATGTCACGGTGCTCGCTCTCGGCAGAAGCTTTTTTCTGAAAAGGCAAACTTACGGCTCCTTCTCCCACAGGGAAGGTGCCAGCCCTGAAAACTAATGCAGTTTTTCACTATCCCTCTGCAGCCTATCCACAGGCACAACAGCTTTGGGGATCTCTGCTTTCCCAGAGACTCAGCATGTCACGGTGCTCGCTCTCGGCAGAAGCTTTTTTCTGAAAAGGCAAACTTACGGCTCCTTCTCCCACAGGGAAGGTGCCAGCCCTGAAAACTAATGCAGTTTTTCACTATCCCTCTGCAGCCTATCCACAGGCACAACAGCTTTGGGGATCTCTGCTTTCCCAGAGACTCAGCATGTCACGGTGCTCGCTCTCGGCAGAAGCTTTTTTCTGAAAAGGCAAACTTACGGCTCCTTCTCCCACAGGGAAGGTGCCAGCCCTGAAAACTAATGCAGTTTTTCACTATCCCTCTGCAGCCTATCCACAGGCACAACAGCTTTGGGGATCTCTGCTTTCCCAGAGACTCAGCATGTCACGGTGCTCGCTCTCGGCAGAAGCTTTTTTCTGAAAAGGCAAACTTACGGCTCCTTCTCCCACAGGGAAGGTGCCAGCCCTGAAAACTAATGCAGTTTTTCACTATCCCTCTGCAGCCTATCCACAGGCACAACAGCTTTGGGGATCTCTGCTTTCCCAGAGACTCAGCATGTCACGGTGCTCGCTCTCGGCAGAAGCTTTTTTCTGAAAAGGCAAACTTACGGCTCCTTCTCCCACAGGGAAGGTGCCAGCCCTGAAAACTAATGCAGTTTTTCACTATCCCTCTGCAGCCTATCCACAGGCACAACAGCTTTGGGGATCTCTGCTTTCCCAGAGACTCAGCATGTCACGGTGCTCACTCTCGCCAGAGCCTTTTTCTGAAAAGGCAAACGTCTGGCTCCTTCTCCAGCAAGGCAAGTACCAGGCCTGAAAGATTTTGTGGTCTTCACCGCCACCTGCAGCCTATCCACAGGCACAACAGCACTGGGGATCCTTTAGCCGCAGCAGCACTGGGGATCTCTGCTATCCCAGAGACTCAGCATGTCACGGTGCTCGTTCTCGGCAGAAGCTTTTTCTGAGAAGGCAAAAGTGTGGCTCCTTCTCCCACAAGGAAGGTGCTAGCCCTGAAAGATCTTGCTGGTATTCACTATCCCTCTGCAGCCTATCCACAGGCACAACAGCTTTTGGGATCTCTGCTTTCCCAGAGACTCAGCATGTCACGGTGCTCGCTCTCGGCAGAAGCTTTTTTCTGAAAAGGCAAACTTACGGCTCCTTCTCCCACAGGGAAGGTGCCAGCCCTGAAAACTAATGCAGTTTTTCACTATCCCTCTGCAGCCTATGCACAGGCACAACAGCTTTGGGGATCTCTGCTTTCCCAGAGACTCAGCATGTCACGGTGCTCGCTCTCGGCAGAAGCTTTTTTCTGAAAAGGCAAACTTACGGCTCCTTCTCCCACAGGGAAGGTGCCAGCCCTGAAAACTAATGCAGTTTTTCACTATCCCTCTGCAGCCTATCCACAGGCACAACAGCTTTGGGGATCTCTGCTTTCCCAGAGACTCAGCATGTCACGGTGCTCGCTCTCGGCAGAAGCTTTTTTCTGAAAAGGCAAACTTACGGCTCCTTCTCCCACAGGGAAGGTGCCAGCCCTGAAAACTAATGCAGTTTTTCACTATCCCTCTGCAGCCTATCCACAGGCACAACAGCTTTTGGGATCTCTGCTTTCCCAGAGACTCAGCATGTCATGGTGCTCGCTCTTGGCAGAAGCTTTTTTCTGAAAAGGCAAACTTACGGCTCCTTCTCCCACAGGGAAGGTGCCAGCCCTGAAAACTAATGCAGTTTTTCACTATCCCTCTGCAGCCTATCCACAGGCACAACAGCTTTGGGGATCTCTGCTTTCCCAGAGACTCAGCATGTCACGGTGCTCGCTCTCGGCAGAAGCTTTTTTCTGAAAAGGCAAACTTACGGCTCCTTCTCCCACAGGGAAGGTGCCAGCCCTGAAAACTAATGCAGTTTTTCACTATCCCTCTGCAGCCTATCCACAGGCACAACAGCTTTGGGGATCTCTGCTTTCCCAGAGACTCAGCATGTCACGGTGCTCGCTCTCGGCAGAAGCTTTTTTCTGAAAAGGCAAACTTACGGCTCCTTCTCCCACAGGGAAGGTGCCAGCCCTGAAAACTAATGCAGTTTTTCACTATCCCTCTGCAGCCTATCCACAGGCACAACAGCTTTGGGGATCTCTGCTTTCCCAGAGACTCAGCATGTCACGGTGCTCGCTCTCGGCAGAAGCTTTTTTCTGAAAAGGCAAACTTACGGCTCCTTCTCCCACAGGGAAGGTGCCAGCCCTGAAAACTAATGCAGTTTTTCACTATCCCTCTGCAGCCTATCCACAGGCACAACAGCTTTGGGGATCTCTGCTTTCCCAGAGACTCAGCATGTCATGGTGCTCGCTCTCGGCAGAAGCTTTTTTCTGAAAAGGCAAACTTACGGCTCCTTCTCCCACAGGGAAGGTGCCAGCCCTGAAAACTAATGCAGTTTTTCACTATCCCTCTGCAGCCTATCCACAGGCACAACAGCTTTGGGGATCTCTGCTTTCCCAGAGACTCAGCATGTCACGGTGCTCACTCTCGCCAGAGCCTTTTTCTGAAAAGGCAAACTTA
Source organism: Astur gentilis (assembly GCF_929443795.1). NCBI lineage: Eukaryota > Metazoa > Chordata > Aves > Accipitriformes > Accipitridae > Astur > Astur gentilis. Next base: position 34,862 of record NW_026061092.1, on the reverse strand, counting down.
CGGCTCCTTCTCCCACAAGGAAGGTGCCAGCCCTGAAAGATCTTGCTGGTATTCACTATCCCTCTGCAGCCTATCCACAGGCACAACAGCTTTTGGGATCTCTGCTTTCCCAGAGACTCAGCATGTCACGGTGCTCCCTCTCGGCAGAAGCTTTTTTCTGAAAAGGCAAACTTACGGCTCCTTCTCCCACAGGGAAGGTGCCAGCCCTGAAAACTAATGCAGTTTTTCACTATCCCTCTGCAGCCTATGCACAGGCACAACAGCTTTGGGGATCTCTGCTTTCCCAGAGACTCAGCATGTCACGGTGCTCGCTCTCGGCAGAAGCTTTTTTCTGAAAAGGCAAACTTACGGCTCCTTCTCCCACAGGGAAGGTGCCAGCCCTGAAAACTAATGCAGTTTTTCACTATCCCTCTGCAGCCTATCCACAGGCACAACAGCTTTTGGGATCTCTGCTTTCCCAGAGACTCAGCATGTCACGGTGCTCGCTCTTGGCAGAAGCTTTTTTCTGAAAAGGCAAACTTACGGCTCCTTCTCCCACAGGGAAGGTGCCAGCCCTGAAAACTAATGCAGTTTTTCACTATCCCTCTGCAGCCTATCCACAGGCACAACAGCTTTGGGGATCTCTGCTTTCCCAGAGACTCAGCATGTCACGGTGCTCGCTCTCGGCAGAAGCTTTTTTCTGAAAAGGCAAACTTACGGCTCCTTCTCCCACAGGGAAGGTGCCAGCCCTGAAAACTAATGCAGTTTTTCACTATCCCTCTGCAGCCTATCCACAGGCACAACAGCTTTGGGGATCTCTGCTTTCCCAGAGACTCAGCATGTCACGGTGCTCGCTCTCGGCAGAAGCTTTTTTCTGAAAAGGCAAACTTACGGCTCCTTCTCCTACAGGGAAGGTGCCAGCCCTGAAAACTAATGCAGTTTTTCACTATCCCTCTGCAGCCTATCCACAGGCACAACAGCTTTGGGGATCTCTGCTTTCCCAGAGACTCAGCATGTCACGGTGCTCGCTCTCGGCAGAAGCTTTTTTCTGAAAAGGCAAACTTACGGCTCCTTCTCCCACAGGGAAGGTGCCAGCCCTGAAAACTAATGCAGTTTTTCACTATCCCTCTGCAGCCTATCCACAGGCACAACAGCTTTGGGGATCTCTGCTTTCCCAGAGACTCAGCATGTCACGGTGCTCACTCTCGCCAGAGCCTTTTTCTGAAAAGGCAAACTTACGGCTCCTTCTCCCACAAGGAAGGTGCCAGCCCTGAAAGATCTTGCTGGTATTCACTATCCCTCTGCAGCCTATCTTTAGCCGCAACAGCACTGGGGATCTCTGCTTTCCCAGAGACTCAGCATGTCACGGTGCTCGCTCTTGGCAGAAGCTTTTTTCTGAAAAGGCAAACTTACGGCTCCTTCTCCCACAGGGAAGGTGCCAGCCCTGAAAACTAATGCAGTTTTTCACTATCCCTCTGCAGCCTATCCACAGGCACAACAGCTTTGGGGATCTCTGCTTTCCCAGAGACTCAGCATGTCACGGTGCTCGCTCTCGGCAGAAGCTTTTTTCTGAAAAGGCAAACTTACGGCTCCTTCTCCCACAGGGAAGGTGCCAGCCCTGAAAACTAATGCAGTTTTTCACTATCCCTCTGCAGCCTATGCTCAGGCACTACAGCTTTGGGGATCTCTGCTTTCCCAGAGACTCAGCATGTCACGGTGCTCGCTCTCGGCAGAAGCTTTTTTCTGAAAAGGCAAACTTACGGCTCCTTCTCCCACAGGGAAGGTGCCAGCCCTGAAAACTAATGCAGTTTTTCACTATCCCTCTGCAGCCTATCCACAGGCACAACAGCTTTGGGGATCTCTGCTTTCCCAGAGACTCAGCATGTCACGGTGCTCGCTCTCGGCAGAAGCTTTTTTCTGAAAAGGCAAACTTACGGCTCCTTCTCCCACAGGGAAGGTGCCAGCCCTGAAAACTAATGCAGTTTTTCACTATCCCTCTGCAGCCTATCCACAGGCACAACAGCTTTTGGGATCTCTGCTTTCCCAGAGACTCAGCATGTCATGGTGCTCGCTCTTGGCAGAAGCTTTTTTCTGAAAAGGCAAACTTACGGCTCCTTCTCCCACAGGGAAGGTGCCAGCCCTGAAAACTAATGCAGTTTTTCACTATCCCTCTGCAGCCTATCCACAGGCACAACAGCTTTGGGGATCTCTGCTTTCCCAGAGACTCAGCATGTCACGGTGCTCGCTCTCGGCAGAAGCTTTTTTCTGAAAAGGCAAACTTACGGCTCCTTCTCCCACAGGGAAGGTGCCAGCCCTGAAAACTAATGCAGTTTTTCACTATCCCTCTGCAGCCTATCCACAGGCACAACAGCTTTGGGGATCTCTGCTTTCCCAGAGACTCAGCATGTCACGGTGCTCGCTCTCGGCAGAAGCTTTTTTCTGAAAAGGCAAACTTACGGCTCCTTCTCCCACAGGGAAGGTGCCAGCCCTGAAAACTAATGCAGTTTTTCACTATCCCTCTGCAGCCTATCCACAGGCACAACAGCTTTGGGGATCTCTGCTTTCCCAGAGACTCAGCATGTCACGGTGCTCGCTCTCGGCAGAAGCTTTTTTCTGAAAAGGCAAACTTACGGCTCCTTCTCCCACAGGGAAGGTGCCAGCCCTGAAAACTAATGCAGTTTTTCACTATCCCTCTGCAGCCTATCCACAGGCACAACAGCTTTGGGGATCTCTGCTTTCCCAGAGACTCAGCATGTCACGGTGCTCGCTCTCGGCAGAAGCTTTTTTCTGAAAAGGCAAACTTACGGCTCCTTCTCCCACAGGGAAGGTGCCAGCCCTGAAAACTAATGCAGTTTTTCACTATCCCTCTGCAGCCTATCCACAGGCACAACAGCTTTGGGGATCTCTGCTTTCCCAGAGACTCAGCATGTCACGGTGCTCGCTCTCGGCAGAAGCTTTTTTCTGAAAAGGCAAACTTACGGCTCCTTCTCCCACAGGGAAGGTGCCAGCCCTGAAAACTAATGCAGTTTTTCACTATCCCTCTGCAGCCTATCCACAGGCACAACAGCTTTTGGGATCTCTGCTTTCCCAGAGACTCAGCATGTCACGGTGCTCGCTCTTGGCAGAAGCTTTTTTCTGAAAAGGCAAACTTACGGCTCCTTCTCCCACAGGGAAGGTGCCAGCCCTGAAAACTAATGCAGTTTTTCACTATCCCTCTGCAGCCTATCCACAGGCACAACAGCTTTGGGGATCTCTGCTTTCCCAGAGACTCAGCATGTCACGGTGCTCGCTCTCGGCAGAAGCTTTTTTCTGAAAAGGCAAACTTACGGCTCCTTCTCCCACAGGGAAGGTGCCAGCCCTGAAAACTAATGCAGTTTTTCACTATCCCTCTGCAGCCTATCCACAGGCACAACAGCTTTGGGGATCTCTGCTTTCCCAGAGACTCAGCATGTCACGGTGCTCGCTCTCGGCAGAAGCTTTTTTCTGAAAAGGCAAACTTACGGCTCCTTCTCCCACAGGGAAGGTGCCAGCCCTGAAAACTAATGCAGTTTTTCACTATCCCTCTGCAGCCTATCCACAGGCACAACAGCTTTGGGGATCTCTGCTTTCCCAGAGACTCAGCATGTCACGGTGCTCGCTCTCGGCAGAAGCTTTTTTCTGAAAAGGCAAACTTACGGCTCCTTCTCCCACAGGGAAGGTGCCAGCCCTGAAAACTAATGCAGTTTTTCACTATCCCTCTGCAGCCTATCCACAGGCACAACAGCTTTGGGGATCTCTGCTTTCCCAGAGACTCAGCATGTCACGGTGCTCGCTCTCGGCAGAAGCTTTTTTCTGAAAAGGCAAACTTACGGCTCCTTCTCCCACAGGGAAGGTGCCAGCCCTGAAAACTAATGCAGTTTTTCACTATCCCTCTGCAGCCTATCCACAGGCACAACAGCTTTGGGGATCTCTGCTTTCCCAGAGACTCAGCATGTCACGGTGCTCGCTCTCGGCAGAAGCTTTTTTCTGAAAAGGCAAACTTACGGCTCCTTCTCCCACAGGGAAGGTGCCAGCCCTGAAAACTAATGCAGTTTTTCACTATCCCTCTGCAGCCTATCCACAGGCACAACAGCTTTGGGGATCTCTGCTTTCCCAGAGACTCAGCATGTCACGGTGCTCACTCTCGCCAGAGCCTTTTTCTGAAAAGGCAAACTTACGGCTCCTTCTCCCACAAGGAAGGTGCCAGCCCTGAAAGATCTTGCTGGTATTCACTATCCCTCTGCAGCCTATCTTTAGCCGCAACAGCACTGGGGATCTCTGCTTTCCCAGAGACTCAGCATGTCACGGTGCTCGCTCTTGGCAGAAGCTTTTTTCTGAAAAGGCAAACTTACGGCTCCTTCTCCCACAGGGAAGGTGCCAGCCCTGAAAACTAATGCAGTTTTTCACTATCCCTCTGCAGCCTATCCACAGGCACAACAGCTTTGGGGATCTCTGCTTTCCCAGAGACTCAGCATGTCACGGTGCTCGCTCTCGGCAGAAGCTTTTTTCTGAAAAGGCAAACTTACGGCTCCTTCTCCCACAGGGAAGGTGCCAGCCCTGAAAACTAATGCAGTTTTTCACTATCCCTCTGCAGCCTATGCACAGGCACAACAGCTTTGGGGATCTCTGCTTTCCCAGAGACTCAGCATGTCACGGTGCTCGCTCTCGGCAGAAGCTTTTTTCTGAAAAGGCAAACTTACGGCTCCTTCTCCCACAGGGAAGGTGCCAGCCCTGAAAACTAATGCAGTTTTTCACTATCCCTCTGCAGCCTATCCACAGGCACAACAGCTTTGGGGATCTCTGCTTTCCCAGAGACTCAGCAGGTCACGGTGCTCGCTCTCGGCAGAAGCTTTTTTCTGAAAAGGCAAACTTACGGCTCCTTCTCCCACAGGGAAGGTGCCAGCCCTGAAAACTAATGCAGTTTTTCACTATCCCTCTGCAGCCTATCCACAGGCACAACAGCTTTTGGGATCTCTGCTTTCCCAGAGACTCAGCATGTCATGGTGCTCGCTCTTGGCAGAAGCTTTTTTCTGAAAAGGCAAACTTACGGCTCCTTCTCCCACAGGGAAGGTGCCAACCCTGAAAACTAATGCAGTTTTTCACTATCCCTCTGCAGCCTATCCACAGGCACAACAGCTTTGGGGATCTCTGCTTTCCCAGAGACTCAGCATGTCACGGTGCTCGCTCTCGGCAGAAGCTTTTTTCTGAAAAGGCAAACTTACGGCTCCTTCTCCCACAGGGAAGGTGCCAGCCCTGAAAACTAATGCAGTTTTTCACTATCCCTCTGCAGCCTATCCACAGGCACAACAGCTTTGGGGATCTCTGCTTTCCCAGAGACTCAGCATGTCACGGTGCTCGCTCTCGGCAGAAGCTTTTTTCTGAAAAGGCAAACTTACGGCTCCTTCTCCCACAGGGAAGGTGCCAGCCCTGAAAACTAATGCAGTTTTTCACTATCCCTCTGCAGCCTATCCACAGGCACAACAGCTTTGGGGATCTCTGCTTTCCCAGAGACTCAGCATGTCACGGTGCTCGCTCTCGGCAGAAGCTTTTTTCTGAAAAGGCAAACTTACGGCTCCTTCTCCCACAGGGAAGGTGCCAGCCCTGAAAACTAATGCAGTTTTTCACTATCCCTCTGCAGCCTATCCACAGGCACAACAGCTTTGGGGATCTCTGCTTTCCCAGAGACTCAGCATGTCACGGTGCTCGCTCTCGGCAGAAGCTTTTTTCTGAAAAGGCAAACTTACGGCTCCTTCTCCCACAGGGAAGGTGCCAGCCCTGAAAACTAATGCAGTTTTTCACTATCCCTCTGCTGCCTATCCACAGGCACAACAGCTTTGGGGATCTCTGCTTTCCCAGAGACTCAGCATGTCACGGTGCTCACTCTCGCCAGAGCCTTTTTCTGAAAAGGCAAACTTACGGCTCCTTCTCCCACAAGGAAGGTGCCAGCCCTGAAAGATCTTGCTGGTATTCACTATCCCTCTGCAGCCTATCCACAGGCACAACAGCTTTTGGGATCTCTGCTTTCCCAGAGACTCAGCATGTCACGGTGCTCCCTCTCGGCAGAAGCTTTTTTCTGAAAAGGCAAACTTACGGCTCCTTCTCCCACAGGGAAGGTGCCAGCCCTGAAAACTAATGCAGTTTTTCACTATCCCTCTGCAGCCTATCCACAGGCACAACAGCTTTGGGGATCTCTGCTTTCCCAGAGACTCAGCATGTCACGGTGCTCGCTCTCGGCAGAAGCTTTTTTCTGAAAAGGCAAAATTACGGCTCCTTCTCCCACAGGGAAGGTGCCAGCCCTGAAAACTAATGCAGTTTTTCACTATCCCTCTGCAGCCTATCCACAGGCACAACAGCTTTGGGGATCTCTGCTTTCCCAGAGACTCAGCATGTCACGGTGCTCGCTCTCGGCAGAAGCTTTTTTCTGAAAAGGCAAACTTACGGCTCCTTCTCCCACAGGGAAGGTGCCAGCCCTGAAAACTAATGCAGTTTTTCACTATCCCTCTGCAGCCTATCCACAGGCACAACAGCTTTTGGGATCTCTGCTTTCCCAGAGACTCAGCATGTCACGGTGCTCGCTCTCGGCAGAAGCTTTTTTCTGAAAAGGCAAACGTCTGGCTCCTTCTCCAGCAAGGCAAGTACCAGGCCTGAAAGATTTTGTGGTCTTCACCGCCACCTGCAGCCTATCCACAGGCACAACAGCACTGGGGATCCTTTAGCCGCAGCAGCACTGGGGATCTCTGCTATCCCAGAGACTCAGCATGTCACGGTGCTCGTTCTCGGCAGAAGCTTTTTCTGAGAAGGCAAAAGTGTGGCTCCTTCTCCCACAAGGAAGGTGCTAGCCCTGAAAGATCTTGCTGGTATTCACTATCCCTCTGCAGCCTATCCACAGGCACAACAGCTTTTGGGATCTCTGCTTTCCCAGAGACTCAGCATGTCACGGTGCTCGCTCTCGGCAGAAGCTTTTTTCTGAAAAGGCAAACTTACGGCTCCTTCTCCCACAGGGAAGGTGCCAGCCCTGAAAACTAATGCAGTTTTTCACTATCCCTCTGCAGCCTATCCACAGGCACAACAGCTTTGGGGATCTCTGCTTTCCCAGAGACTCAGCATGTCACGGTGCTCGCTCTCGGCAGAAGCTTTTTTCTGAAAAAGAAAACTTTCGGCTCCTTCTCCCACAGGGAAGGTGCCAGCCCTGAAAACTAATGCAGTTTTTCACTATCCCTCTGCAGCCTATCCACAGGCACAACAGCTTTGGGGATCTCTGCTTTCCCAGAGACTCAGCATGTCACGGTGCTCACTCTCGCCAGAGCCTTTTTCTGAAAAGGCAAACTTACGGCTCCTTCTCCCACAAGGAAGGTGCCAGCCCTGAAAGATCTTGCTGGTATTCACTATCCCTCTGCAGCCTATCTTTAGCCGCAACAGCACTGGGGATCTCTGCTTTCCCAGAGACTCAGCATGTCACGGTGCTCGCTCTTGGCAGAAGCTTTTTTCTGAAAAGGCAAACTTACGGCTCCTTCTCCCACAGGGAAGGTGCCAGCCCTGAAAACTAATGCAGTTTTTCACTATCCCTCTGCAGCCTATCCACAGGCACAACAGCTTTGGGGATCTCTGCTTTCCCAGAGACTCAGCATGTCACGGTGCTCGCTCTTGGCAGAAGCTTTTTTCTGAAAAGGCAAACTTACGGCTCCTTCTCCCACAGGGAAGGTGCCAGCCCTGAAAACTAATGCAGTTTTTCACTATCCCTCTGCAGCCTATCCACAGGCACAACAGCTTTGGGGATCTCTGCTTTCCCAGAGACTCAGCATGTCACGGTGCTCGCTCTCGGCAGAAGCTTTTTTCTGAAAAGGCAAACTTACGGCTCCTTCTCCCACAGGGAAGGTGCCAGCCCTGAAAACTAATGCAGTTTTTCACTATCCCTCTGCAGCCTATGCACAGGCACAACAGCTTTGGGGATCTCTGCTTTCCCAGAGACTCAGCATGTCACGGTGCTCGCTCTCGGCAGAAGCTTTTTTCTGAAAAGGCAAACTTACGGCTCCTTCTCCCACAGGGAAGGTGCCAGCCCTGAAAACTAATGCAGTTTTTCACTATCCCTCTGCAGCCTATCCACAGGCACAACAGCTTTGGGGATCTCTGCTTTCCCAGAGACTCAGCATGTCACGGTGCTCGCTCTCGGCAGAAGCTTTTTTCTGAAAAGGCAAACTTACGGCTCCTTCTCCCACAGGGAAGGTGCCAGCCCTGAAAACTAATGCAGTTTTTCACTATCCCTCTGCAGCCTATCCACAGGCACAACAGCTTTGGGGATCTCTGCTTTCCCAGAGACTCAGCATGTCACGGTGCTCGCTCTCGGCAGAAGCTTTTTTCTGAAAAGGCAAACTTACGGCTCCTTCTCCCACAGGGAAGGTGCCAGCCCTGAAAACTAATGCAGTTTTTCACTATCCCTCTGCAGCCTATGCACAGGCACAACAGCTTTGGGGATCTCTGCTTTCCCAGAGACTCAGCATGTCACGGTGCTCGCTCTTGGCAGATGCTTTTTTCTGAAAAGGCAAACTTACGGCTCCTTCTCCCACAGGGAAGGTGCCAGCCCTGAAAACTAATGCAGTTTTTCACTATCCCTCTGCAGCCTATCCACAGGCACAACAGCTTTGGGGATCTCTGCTTTCCCAGAGACTCAGCATGTCACGGTGCTCGCTCTCGGCAGAAGCTTTTTTCTGAAAAGGCAAACTTACGGCTCCTTCTCCCACAGGGAAGGTGCCAGCCCTGAAAACTAATGCAGTTTTTCACTATCCCTCTGCAGCCTATCCACAGGCACAACAGCTTTGGGGATCTCTGCTTTCCCAGAGACTCAGCATGTCACGGTGCTCGCTCTCGGCAGAAGCTTTTTTCTGAAAAGGCAAACTTACGGCTCCTTCTCCCACAGGGAAGGTGCCAGCCCTGAAAACTAATGCAGTTTTTCACTATCCCTCTGCAGCCTATCCACAGGCACAACAGCTTTGGGGATCTCTGCTTTCCCAGAGACTCAGCATGTCACGGTGCTCGCTCTCGGCAGAAGCTTTTTTCTGAAAAGGCAAACTTACGGCTCCTTCTCCCACAGGGAAGGTGCCAGCCCTGAAAACTAATGCAGTTTTTCACTATCCCTCTGCAGCCTATCCACAGGCACAACAGCTTTGGGGATCTCTGCTTTCCCAGAGACTCAGCATGTCACGGTGCTCGCTCTCGGCAGAAGCTTTTTTCTGAAAAGGCAAACTTACGGCTCCTTCTCCCACAGGGAAGGTGCCAGCCCTGAAAACTAATGCAGTTTTTCACTATCCCTCTGCAGCCTATCCACAGGCACAACAGCTTTGGGGATCTCTGCTTTCCCAGAGACTCAGCATGTCACGGTGCTCGCTCTCGGCAGAAGCTTTTTTCTGAAAAGGCAAACTTACGGCTCCTTCTCCCACAGGGAAGGTGCCAGCCCTGAAAACTAATGCAGTTTTTCACTATCCCTCTGCAGCCTATCCACAGGCACAACAGCTTTGGGGATCTCTGCTTTCCCAGAGACTCAGCATGTCACGGTGCTCGCTCTCGGCAGAAGCTTTTTTCTGAAAAGGCAAACTTACGGCTCCTTCTCCCACAGGGAAGGTGCCAGCCCTGAAAACTAATGCAGTTTTTCACTATCCCTCTGCAGCCTATCCACAGGCACAACAGCTTTGGGGATCTCTGCTTTCCCAGAGACTCAGCATGTCACGGTGCTCGCTCTCGGCAGAAGCTTTTTTCTGAAAAGGCAAACTTACGGCTCCTTCTCCCACAGGGAAGGTGCCAGCCCTGAAAACTAATGCAGTTTTTCACTATCCCTCTGCAGCCTATCCACAGGCACAACAGCTTTGGGGATCTCTGCTTTCCCAGAGACTCAGCATGTCACGGTGCTCACTCTCGCCAGAGCCTTTTTCTGAAAAGGCAAACTTACGGCTCCTTCTCCCACAAGGAAGGTGCCAGCCCTGAAAGATCTTGCTGGTATTCACTATCCCTCTGCAGCCTATCTTTAGCCGCAACAGCACTGGGGATCTCTGCTTTCCCAGAGACTCAGCATGTCACGGTGCTCGCTCTCGGCAGAAGCTTTTTTCTGAAAAGGCAAACTTACGGCTCCTTCTCCCACAGGGAAGGTGCCAGCCCTGAAAACTAATGCAGTTTTTCACTATCCCTCTGCAGCCTATCCACAGGCACAACAGCTTTGGGGATCTCTGCTTTCCCAGAGACTCAGCATGTCACGGTGCTCGCTCTCGGCAGAAGCTTTTTTCTGAAAAGGCAAACTTACGGCTCCTTCTCCCACAGGGAAGGTGCCAGCCCTGAAAACTAATGCAGTTTTTCACTATCCCTCTGCAGCCTATCCACAGGCACAACAGCTTTGGGGATCTCTGCTTTCCCAGAGACTCAGCATGTCACGGTGCTCGCTCTCGGCAGAAGCTTTTTTCTGAAAAGGCAAACTTACGGCTCCTTCTCCCACAGGGAAGGTGCCAGCCCTGAAAACTAATGCAGTTTTTCACTATCCCTCTGCAGCCTATCCACAGGCACAACAGCTTTGGGGATCTCTGCTTTCCCAGAGACTCAGCATGTCATGGTGCTCGCTCTCGGCAGAAGCTTTTTTCTGAAAAGGCAAACTTACGGCTCCTTCTCCCACAGGGAAGGTGCCAGCCCTGAAAACTAATGCAGTTTTTCACTATCCCTCTGCAGCCTATCCACAGGCACAACAGCTTTGGGGATCTCTGCTTCCCAGAGACTCAGCATGTCACGGTGCTCGCTCTCGGCAGAAGCTTTTTTCTGAAAAGGCAAACTTACGGCTCCTTCTCCCACAGGGAAGGTGCCAGCCCTGAAAACTAATGCAGTTTTTCACTATCCCTCTGCAGCCTATCCACAGGCACAACAGCTTTGGGGATCTCTGCTTTCCCAGAGACTCAGCATGTCACGGTGCTCGCTCTCGGCAGAAGCTTTTTTCTGAAAAGGCAAACTTACGGCTCCTTCTCCCACAGGGAAGGTGCCAGCCCTGAAAACTAATGCAGTTTTTCACTATCCCTCTGCAGCCTATCCACAGGCACAACAGCTTTGGGGATCTCTGCTTTCCCAGAGACTCAGCATGTCACGGTGCTCGCTCTCGGCAGAAGCTTTTTTCTGAAAAGGCAAACTTACGGCTCCTTCTCCCACAGGGAAGGTGCCAGCCCTGAAAACTAATGCAGTTTTTCACTATCCCTCTGCAGCCTATCCACAGGCACAACAGCTTTGGGGATCTCTGCTTTCCCAGAGACTCAGCATGTCATGGTGCTCGCTCTTGGCAGAAGCTTTTTTCTGAAAAGGCAAACTTACGGCTCCTTCTCCCACAGGGAAGGTGCCAGCCCTGAAAACTAATGCAGTTTTTCACTATCCCTCTGCAGCCTATCCACAGGCACAACAGCTTTTGGGATCTCTGCTTTCCCAGAGACTCAGCATGTCATGGTGCTCGCTCTTGGCAGAAGCTTTTTTCTGAAAAGGCAAACTTACGGCTCCTTCTCCCACAGGGAAGGTGCCAGCCCTGAAAACTAATGCAGTTTTTCACTATCCCTCTGCAGCCTATCCACAGGCACAACAGCTTTGGGGATCTCTGCTTTCCCAGAGACTCAGCATGTCACGGTGCTCGCTCTCGGCAGAAGCTTTTTTCTGAAAAGGCAAACTTACGGCTCCTTCTCCCACAGGGAAGGTGCCAGCCCTGAAAACTAATGCAGTTTTTCACTATCCCTCTGCAGCCTATCCACAGGCACAACAGCTTTGGGGATCTCTGCTTTCCCAGAGACTCAGCATGTCACGGTGCTCGCTCTCGGCAGAAGCTTTTTTCTGAAAAGGCAAACTTACGGCTCCTTCTCCCACAGGGAAGGTGCCAGCCCTGAAAACTAATGCAGTTTTTCACTATCCCTCTGCAGCCTATCCACAGGCACAACAGCTTTGGGGATCTCTGCTTTCCCAGAGACTCAGCATGTCACGGTGCTCGCTCTCGGCAGAAGCTTTTTTCTGAAAAGGCAAACTTACGGCTCCTTCTCCCACAGGGAAGGTGCCAGCCCTGAAAACTAATGCAGTTTTTCACTATCCCTCTGCAGCCTATCCACAGGCACAACAGCTTTGGGGATCTCTGCTTTCCCAGAGACTCAGCATGTCATGGTGCTCGCTCTTGGCAGAAGCTTTTTTCTGAAAAGGCAAACTTACGGCTCCTTCTCCCACAGGGAAGGTGCCAGCCCTGAAAACTAATGCAGTTTTTCACTATCCCTCTGCAGCCTATCCACAGGCACAACAGCTTTGGGGATCTCTGCTTTCCCAGAGACTCAGCATGTCACGGTGCTCACTCTCGCCAGAGCATTTTTCTGAAAAGGCAAACTTACGGCTCCTTCTCCCACAAGGAAGGTGCCAGCCCTGAAAGATCTTGCTGGTATTCACTATCCCTCTGCAGCCTATCCACAGGCACAACAGCTTTTGGGATCTCTGCTTTCCCAGAGACTCAGCATGTCACGGTGCTCGCTCTCGGCAGAAGCTTTTTTCTGAAAAGGCAAACTTACGGCTCCTTCTCCCACAGGGAAGGTGCCAGCCCTGAAAACTAATGCAGTTTTTCACTATCCCTCTGCAGCCTATCCACAGGCACAACAGCTTTGGGGATCTCTGCTTTCCCAGAGACTCAGCATGTCACGGTGCTCGCTCTCGGCAGAAGCTTTTTTCTGAAAAGGCAAACTTACGGCTCCTTCTCCCACAGGGAAGGTGCCAGCCCTGAAAACTAATGCAGTTTTTCACTATCCCTCTGCAGCCTATCCACAGGCACAACAGCTTTGGGGATCTCTGCTTTCCCAGAGACTCAGCATGTCACGGTGCTCACTCTCGCCAGAGCCTTTTTCTGAAAAGGCAAACTTACGGCTCCTTCTCCCACAAGGAAGGTGCCAGCCCTGAAAGATCTTGCTGGTATTCACTATCCCTCTGCAGCCTATCTTTAGCCGCAACAGCACTGGGGATCTCTGCTTTCCCAGAGACTCAGCATGTCACGGTGCTCGCTCTTGGCAGAAGCTTTTTTCTGAAAAGGCAAACTTACGGCTCCTTCTCCCACAGGGAAGGTGCCAGCCCTGAAAACTAATGCAGTTTTTCACTATCCCTCTGCAGCCTATCCACAGGCACAACAGCTTTGGGGATCTCTGCTTTCCCAGAGACTCAGCATGTCACGGTGCTCGCTCTCGGCAGAAGCTTTTTTCTGAAAAGGCAAACTTACGGCTCCTTCTCCCACAGGGAAGGTGCCAGCCCTGAAAACTAATGCAGTTTTTCACTATCCCTCTGCAGCCTATCCACAGGCACAACAGCTTTGGGGATCTCTGCTTTCCCAGAGACTCAGCATGTCACGGTGCTCGCTCTCGGCAGAAGCTTTTTTCTGAAAAGGCAAACTTACGGCTCCTTCTCCCACAGGGAAGGTGCCAGCCCTGAAAACTAATGCAGTTTTTCACTATCCCTCTGCAGCCTATCCACAGGCACAACAGCTTTGGGGATCTCTGCTTTCCCAGAGACTCAGCATGTCACGGTGCTCGCTCTCGGCAGAAGCTTTTTTCTGAAAAGGCAAACTTACGGCTCCTTCTCCCACAGGGAAGGTGCCAGCCCTGAAAACTAATGCAGTTTTTCACTATCCCTCTGCAGCCTATCCACAGGCACAACAGCTTTTGGGATCTCTGCTTTCCCAGAGACTCAGCATGTCACGGTGCTCGCTCTCGGCAGAAGCTTTTTTCTGAAAAGGCAAACGTCTGGCTCCTTCTCCAGCAAGGCAAGTACCAGGCCTGAAAGATTTTGTGGTCTTCACCGCCACCTGCAGCCTATCCACAGGCACAACAGCACTGGGGATCCTTTAGCCGCAGCAGCACTGGGGATCTCTGCTATCCCAGAGACTCAGCATGTCACGGTGCTCGTTCTCGGCAGAAGCTTTTTCTGAGAAGGCAAAAGTGTGGCTCCTTCTCCCACAAGGAAGGTGCTAGCCCTGAAAGATCTTGCTGGTATTCACTATCCCTCTGCAGCCTATCCACAGGCACAACAGCTTTTGGGATCTCTGCTTTCCCAGAGACTCAGCATGTCACGGTGCTCGCTCTCGGCAGAAGCTTTTTTCTGAAAAGGCAAACTTACGGCTCCTTCTCCCACAGGGAAGGTGCCAGCCCTGAAAACTAATGCAGTTTTTCACTATCCCTCTGCAGCCTATGCACAGGCACAACAGCTTTGGGGATCTCTGCTTTCCCAGAGACTCAGCATGTCACGGTGCTCGCTCTCGGCAGAAGCTTTTTTCTGAAAAGGCAAACTTACGGCTCCTTCTCCCACAGGGAAGGTGCCAGCCCTGAAAACTAATGCAGTTTTTCACTATCCCTCTGCAGCCTATCCACAGGCACAACAGCTTTGGGGATCTCTGCTTTCCCAGAGACTCAGCATGTCACGGTGCTCGCTCTCGGCAGAAGCTTTTTTCTGAAAAGGCAAACTTACGGCTCCTTCTCCCACAGGGAAGGTGCCAGCCCTGAAAACTAATGCAGTTTTTCACTATCCCTCTGCAGCCTATCCACAGGCACAACAGCTTTGGGGATCTCTGCTTTCCCAGAGACTCAGCATGTCACGGTGCTCGCTCTCGGCAGAAGCTTTTTTCTGAAAAGGCAAACTTACGGCTCCTTCTCCCACAGGGAAGGTGCCAGCCCTGAAAACTAATGCAGTTTTTCACTATCCCTCTGCAGCCTATCCACAGGCACAACAGCTTTGGGGATCTCTGCTTTCCCAGAGACTCAGCATGTCACGGTGCTCGCTCTCGGCAGAAGCTTTTTTCTGAAAAGGCAAACTTACGGCTCCTTCTCCCACAGGGAAGGTGCCAGCCCTGAAAACTAATGCAGTTTTTCACTATCCCTCTGCAGCCTATCCACAGGCACAACAGCTTTGGGGATCTCTGCTTTCCCAGAGACTCAGCATGTCACGGTGCTCGCTCTCGGCAGAAGCTTTTTTCTGAAAAGGCAAACTTACGGCTCCTTCTCCCACAGGGAAGGTGCCAGCCCTGAAAACTAATGCAGTTTTTCACTATCCCTCTGCAGCCTATCCACAGGCACAACAGCTTTTGGGATCTCTGCTTTCCCAGAGACTCAGCATGTCACGGTGCTCGCTCTCGGCAGAAGCTTTTTTCTGAAAAGGCAAACGTCTGGCTCCTTCTCCAGCAAGGCAAGTACCAGGCCTGAAAGATTTTGTGGTCTTCACCGCCACCTGCAGCCTATCCACAGGCACAACAGCACTGGGGATCCTTTAGCCGCAGCAGCACTGGGGATCTCTGCTATCCCAGAGACTCAGCATGTCACGGTGCTCGTTCTCGGCAGAAGCTTTTTCTGAGAAGGCAAAAGTGTGGCTCCTTCTCCCACAAGGAAGGTGCTAGCCCTGAAAGATCTTGCTGGTATTCACTATCCCTCTGCAGCCTATCCACAGGCACAACAGCTTTTGGGATCTCTGCTTTCCCAGAGACTCAGCATGTCACGGTGCTCGCTCTCGGCAGAAGCTTTTTTCTGAAAAGGCAAACTTACGGCTCCTTCTCCCACAGGGAAGGTGCCAGCCCTGAAAACTAATGCAGTTTTTCACTATCCCTCTGCAGCCTATGCACAGGCACAACAGCTTTGGGGATCTCTGCTTTCCCAGAGACTCAGCATGTCACGGTGCTCGCTCTCGGCAGAAGCTTTTTTCTGAAAAGGCAAACTTACGGCTCCTTCTCCCACAGGGAAGGTGCCAGCCCTGAAAACTAATGCAGTTTTTCACTATCCCTCTGCAGCCTATCCACAGGCACAACAGCTTTGGGGATCTCTGCTTTCCCAGAGACTCAGCATGTCACGGTGCTCGCTCTCGGCAGAAGCTTTTTTCTGAAAAGGCAAACTTACGGCTCCTTCTCCCACAGGGAAGGTGCCAGCCCTGAAAACTAATGCAGTTTTTCACTATCCCTCTGCAGCCTATCCACAGGCACAACAGCTTTGGGGATCTCTGCTTTCCCAGAGACTCAGCATGTCATGGTGCTCGCTCTTGGCAGAAGCTTTTTTCTGAAAAGGCAAACTTACGGCTCCTTCTCCCACAGGGAAGGTGCCAGCCCTGAAAACTAATGCAGTTTTTCACTATCCCTCTGCAGCCTATCCACAGGCACAACAGCTTTGGGGATCTCTGCTTTCCCAGAGACTCAGCATGTCACGGTGCTCGCTCTCGGCAGAAGCTTTTTTCTGAAAAGGCAAACTTACGGCTCCTTCTCCCACAGGGAAGGTGCCAGCCCTGAAAACTAATGCAGTTTTTCACTATCCCTCTGCAGCCTATCCACAGGCACAACAGCTTTGGGGATCTCTGCTTTCCCAGAGACTCAGCATGTCACGGTGCTCGCTCTCGGCAGAAGCTTTTTTCTGAAAAGGCAAACTTACGGCTCCTTCTCCCACAGGGAAGGTGCCAGCCCTGAAAACTAATGCAGTTTTTCACTATCCCTCTGCAGCCTATCCACAGGCACAACAGCTTTGGGGATCTCTGCTTTCCCAGAGACTCAGCATGTCACGGTGCTCGCTCTCGGCAGAAGCTTTTTTCTGAAAAGGCAAACTTACGGCTCCTTCTCCCACAGGGAAGGTGCCAGCCCTGAAAACTAATGCAGTTTTTCACTATCCCTCTGCAGCCTATCCACAGGCACAACAGCT
Source organism: Astur gentilis (assembly GCF_929443795.1). Lineage (NCBI taxonomy): Eukaryota > Metazoa > Chordata > Aves > Accipitriformes > Accipitridae > Astur > Astur gentilis. Next base: position 18,180 of record NW_026061092.1, on the reverse strand, counting down.
TTGGGGATCTCTGCTTTCCCAGAGACTCAGCATGTCACGGTGCTCGCTCTCGGCAGAAGCTTTTTTCTGAAAAGGCAAACTTACGGCTCCTTCTCCCACAGGGAAGGTGCCAGCCCTGAAAACTAATGCAGTTTTTCACTATCCCTCTGCAGCCTATCCACAGGCACAACAGCTTTGGGGATCTCTGCTTTCCCAGAGACTCAGCATGTCACGGTGCTCACTCTCGCCAGAGCCTTTTTCTGAAAAGGCAAACTTACGGCTCCTTCTCCCACAAGGAAGGTGCCAGCCCTGAAAGATCTTGCTGGTATTCACTATCCCTCTGCAGCCTATCCACAGGCACAACAGCTTTTGGGATCTCTGCTTTCCCAGAGACTCAGCATGTCATGGTGCTCGCTCTTGGCAGAAGCTTTTTTCTGAAAAGGCAAACTTACGGCTCCTTCTCCCACAGGGAAGGTGCCAGCCCTGAAAACTAATGCAGTTTTTCACTATCCCTCTGCAGCCTATCCACAGGCACAACAGCTTTGGGGATCTCTGCTTTCCCAGAGACTCAGCATGTCACGGTGCTCACTCTCGCCAGAGCCTTTTTCTGAAAAGGCAAACTTACGGCTCCTTCTCCCACAAGGAAGGTGCCAGCCCTGAAAGATCTTGCTGGTATTCACTATCCCTCTGCAGCCTATCCACAGGCACAACAGCTTTTGGGATCTCTGCTTTCCCAGAGACTCAGCATGTCACGGTGCTCCCTCTCGGCAGAAGCTTTTTTCTGAAAAGGCAAACTTATGGCTCCTTCTCCCACAGGGAAGGTGCCAGCCCTGAAAACTAATGCAGTTTTTCACTATCCCTCTGCAGCCTATCCACAGGCACAACAGCTTTGGGGATCTCTGCTTTCCCAGAGACTCAGCATGTCACGGTGCTCGCTCTCGGCAGCAGCTTTTTTCTGAAAAGGCAAACTTACGGCTCCTTCTCCCACAGGGAAGGTGCCAGCCCTGAAAACTAATGCAGTTTTTCACTATCCCTCTGCAGCCTATCCACAGGCACAACAGCTTTGGGGATCTCTGCTTTCCCAGAGACTCAGCATGTCACGGTGCTCGCTCTCGGCAGCAGCTTTTTTCTGAAAAGGCAAACTTACGGCTCCTTCTCCCACAGGGAAGGTGCCAGCCCTGAAAACTAATGCAGTTTTTCACTATCCCTCTGCAGCCTATCCACAGGCACAACAGCTTTGGGGATCTCTGCTTTCCCAGAGACTCAGCATGTCACGGTGCTCGCTCTCGGCAGAAGCTTTTTTCTGAAAAGGCAAACTTACGGCTCCTTCTCCCACAGGGAAGGTGCCAGCCCTGAAAACTAATGCAGTTTTTCACTATCCCTCTGCAGCCTATCCACAGGCACAACAGCTTTGGGGATCTCTGCTTTCCCAGAGACTCAGCATGTCACGGTGCTCGCTCTCGGCAGAAGCTTTTTTCTGAAAAGGCAAACTTACGGCTCCTTCTCCCACAGGGAAGGTGCCAGCCCTGAAAACTAATGCAGTTTTTCACTATCCCTCTGCAGCCTATCCACAGGCACAACAGCTTTGGGGATGTCTGCTTTCCCAGAGACTCAGCATGTCACGGTGCTCGCTCTCGGCAGAAGCTTTTTTCTGAAAAGGCAAACTTACGGCTCCTTCTCCCACAGGGAAGGTGCCAGCCCTGAAAACTAATGCAGTTTTTCACTATCCCTCTGCAGCCTATCCACAGGCACAACAGCTTTGGGGATCTCTGCTTTCCCAGAGACTCAGCATGTCACGGTGCTCGCTCTCGGCAGAAGCTTTTTTCTGAAAAGGCAAACTTACGGCTCCTTCTCCCACAGGGAAGGTGCCAGCCCTGAAAACTAATGCAGTTGTTCACTATCCCTCTGCAGCCTATCCACAGGCACAACAGCTTTGGGGATCTCTGCTTTCCCAGAGACTCAGCATGTCACGGTGCTCGCTCTCGGCAGCAGCTTTTTTCTGAAAAGGCAAACTTACGGCTCCTTCTCCCACAGGGAAGGTGCCAGCCCTGAAAACTAATGCAGTTTTTCACTATCCCTCTGCAGCCTATCCACAGGCACAACAGCTTTGGGGATCTCTGCTTTCCCAGAGACTCAGCATGTCACGGTGCTCGCTCTCGGCAGAAGCTTTTTTCTGAAAAGGCAAACTTACGGCTCCTTCTCCCACAGGGAAGGTGCCAGCCCTGAAAACTAATGCAGTTTTTCACTATCCCTCTGCAGCCTATCCACAGGCACAACAGCTTTGGGGATCTCTGCTTTCCCAGAGACTCAGCATGTCACGGTGCTCGCTCTCGGCAGAAGCTTTTTTCTGAAAAGGCAAACTTACGGCTCCTTCTCCCACAGGGAAGGTGCCAGCCCTGAAAACTAATGCAGTTTTTCACTATCCCTCTGCAGCCTATCCACAGGCACAACAGCTTTGGGGATCTCTGCTTTCCCAGAGACTCAGCATGTCACGGTGCTCGCTCTCGGCAGAAGCTTTTTTCTGAAAAGGCAAACTTACGGCTCCTTCTCCCACAGGGAAGGTGCCAGCCCTGAAAACTAATGCAGTTTTTCACTATCCCTCTGCAGCCTATCCACAGGCACAACAGCTTTGGGGATCTCTGCTTTCCCAGAGACTCAGCATGTCACGGTGCTCGCTCTCGGCAGAAGCTTTTTTCTGAAAAGGCAAACTTACGGCTCCTTCTCCCACAGGGAAGGTGCCAGCCCTGAAAACTAATGCAGTTTTTCACTATCCCTCTGCAGCCTATCCACAGGCACAACAGCTTTGGGGATCTCTGCTTTCCCAGAGACTCAGCATGTCACGGTGCTCGCTCTCGGCAGAAGCTTTTTTCTGAAAAGGCAAACTTACGGCTCCTTCTCCCACAGGGAAGGTGCCAGCCCTGAAAACTAATGCAGTTTTTCACTATCCCTCTGCAGCCTATCCACAGGCACAACAGCTTTGGGGATCTCTGCTTTCCCAGAGACTCAGCATGTCACGGTGCTCGCTCTCGGCAGAAGCTTTTTTCTGAAAAGGCAAACTTACGGCTCCTTCTCCCACAGGGAAGGTGCCAGCCCTGAAAGAAACTGCTGATATTCAGTATCCCTCTGCAGCCTATCCACAGGCACAACAGCACTGTGGATCTCTGCTCTCCCAGAGACTCAGCATGTCACGGTGCTCGTTCTCGGCAGAAGCTTTTTTCTGACAAGGCAAACTTATGGCTCCTTCTCCAACAAGGAAGGTGCCAGCCCTGAAAGAAACTGCTGATCTTCAGTATCCCTCTGCATCCTATCATTAGCCGCAACAGCACTGGGGATCTCTGCTTTCCCAGAGACTCAGCATGTCACGGTGCTCGCTCTCGGCAGAAGCTTTTTTCTGAAAAGGCAAACTTACGGCTCCTTCTCCCACAGGGAAGGTGCCAGCCCTGAAAACTAATGCAGTTTTTCACTATCCCTCTGCAGCCTATCCACAGGCACAACAGCTTTGGGGATCTCTGCTTTCCCAGAGACTCAGCATGTCACGGTGCTCGCTCTCGGCAGAAGCTTTTTTCTGAAAAGGCAAACTTACGGCTCCTTCTCCCACAGGGAAGGTGCCAGCCCTGAAAACTAATGCAGTTTTTCACTATCCCTCTGCAGCCTATCCACAGGCACAACAGCTTTGGGGATCTCTGCTTTCCCAGAGACTCAGCATGTCACGGTGCTCGCTCTCGGCAGAAGCTTTTTTCTGAAAAGGCAAACTTACGGCTCCTTCTCCCACAGGGAAGGTGCCAGCCCTGAAAACTAATGCAGTTTTTCACTATCCCTCTGCAGCCTATCCACAGGCACAACAGCTTTGGGGATCTCTGCTTTCCCAGAGACTCAGCATGTCACGGTGCTCGCTCTCGGCAGAAGCTTTTTTCTGAAAAGGCAAACTTACGGCTCCTTCTCCCACAGGGAAGGTGCCAGCCCTGAAAACTAATGCAGTTTTTCACTATCCCTCTGCAGCCTATCCACAGGCACAACAGCTTTGGGGATCTCTGCTTTCCCAGAGACTCAGCATGTCACGGTGCTCGCTCTCGGCAGAAGCTTTTTTCTGAAAAGGCAAACTTACGGCTCCTTCTCCCACAGGGAAGGTGCCAGCCCTGAAAACTAATGCAGTTTTTCACTATCCCTCTGCAGCCTATCCACAGGCACAACAGCTTTGGGGATCTCTGCTTTCCCAGAGACTCAGCATGTCACGGTGCTCGCTCTCGGCAGAAGCTTTTTTCTGAAAAGGCAAACTTACGGCTCCTTCTCCCACAAGGAAGGTGCCAGCCCTGAAAGAAACTACTGATCTTCAGTATCCTTCTGCAGCCTATCCACAGGCACAACAGCTTTGGGGATCTCTGCTTTCCCAGAGACTCAGCATGTCACGGTGCTCGCTCTCGGCAGCAGCTTTTTTCTGAAAAGGCAAACTTACGGCTCCTTCTCCCACAGGGAAGGTGCCAGCCCTGAAAACTAATGCAGTTTTTCACTATCCCTCTGCAGCCTATCCACAGGCACAACAGCTTTGGGGATCTCTGCTTTCCCAGAGACTCAGCATGTCACGGTGCTCGCTCTCGGCAGAAGCTTTTTTCTGAAAAGGCAAACTTACGGCTCCTTCTCCCACAGGGAAGGTGCCAGCCCTGAAAACTAATGCAGTTTTTCACTATCCCTCTGCAGCCTATCCACAGGCACAACAGCTTTGGGGATCTCTGCTTTCCCAGAGACTCAGCATGTCACGGTGCTCGCTCTCGGCAGAAGCTTTTTTCTGAAAAGGCAAACTTACGGCTCCTTCTCCCACAGGGAAGGTGCCAGCCCTGAAAACTAATGCAGTTTTTCACTATCCCTCTGCAGCCTATCCACAGGCACAACAGCTTTGGGGATCTCTGCTTTCCCAGAGACTCAGCATGTCACGGTGCTCGCTCTCGGCAGAAGCTTTTTTCTGAAAAGGCAAACTTACGGCTCCTTCTCCCACAGGGAAGGTGCCAGCCCTGAAAACTAATGCAGTTTTTCACTATCCCTCTGCAGCCTATCCACAGGCACAACAGCTTTGGGGATCTCTGCTTTCCCAGAGACTCAGCATGTCACGGTGCTCGCTCTCGGCAGAAGCTTTTTTCTGAAAAGGCAAACTTACGGCTCCTTCTCCCACAGGGAAGGTGCCAGCCCTGAAAACTAATGCAGTTTTTCACTATCCCTCTGCAGCCTATCCACAGGCACAACAGCTTTGGGGATCTCTGCTTTCCCAGAGACTCAGCATGTCACGGTGCTCGCTCTCGGCAGAAGCTTTTTTCTGAAAAGGCAAACTTACGGCTCCTTCTCCCACAGGGAAGGTGCCAGCCCTGAAAACTAATGCAGTTTTTCACTATCCCTCTGCAGCCTATCCACAGGCACAACAGCTTTGGGGATCTCTGCTTTCCCAGAGACTCAGCATGTCACGGTGCTCGCTCTCGGCAGAAGCTTTTTTCTGAAAAGGCAAACTTACGGCTCCTTCTCCCACAGGGAAGGTGCCAGCCCTGAAAACTAATGCAGTTGTTCACTATCCCTCTGCAGCCTATCCACAGGCACAACAGCTTTGGGGATCTCTGCTTTCCCAGAGACTCAGCATGTCACGGTGCTCGCTCTCGGCAGAAGCTTTTTTCTGAAAAGGCAAACTTACGGCTCCTTCTCCCACAGGGAAGGTGCCAGCCCTGAAAACTAATGCAGTTTTTCACTATCCCTCTGCAGCCTATCCACAGGCACAACAGCTTTGGGGATCTCTGCTTTCCCAGAGACTCAGCATGTCACGGTGCTCGCTCTCGGCAGAAGCTTTTTTCTGAAAAGGCAAACTTACGGCTCCTTCTCCCACAGGGAAGGTGCCAGCCCTGAAAACTAATGCAGTTTTTCACTATCCCTCTGCAGCCTATCCACAGGGCACAACAGCTTTGGGGATCTCTGCTTTCCCAGAGACTCAGCATGTCACGGTGCTCGCTCTCGGCAGAAGCTTTTTTCTGAAAAGGCAAACTTACGGCTCCTTCTCCCACAGGGAAGGTGCCAGCCCTGAAAACTAATGCAGTTTTTCACTATCCCTCTGCAGCCTATCCACAGGCACAACAGCTTTGGGATCTCTTCTTTCCCAGAGACTCAGCATGTCACGGTGCTCGCTCTCGGCAGAAGCTTTTTTCTGAAAAGGCAAACTTACGGCTCCTTCTCCCACAGGGAAGGTGCCAGCCCTGAAAACTAATGCAGTTTTTCACTATCCCTCTGCAGCCTATCCACAGGCACAACAGCTTTGGGGATCTCTGCTTTCCCAGCTTTCCCAGAGACTCAGCATGTCACGGTGCTCGCTCTCGGCAGAAGCTTTTTTCTGAAAAGGCAAACTTACGGCTCCTTCTCCAACAGGGAAGGTGCCAGCCCTGAAAACTAATGCAGTTTTTCACTATCCCTCTGCAGCCTATCCACAGGCACAACAGCTTTGGGGATCTCTTCTTTCCCAGAGACTCAGCATGTCACGGTGCTCGCTCTCGGCAGAAGCTTTTTTCTGAAAAGGCAAACTTACGGCTCCTTCTCCCACAGGGAAGGTGCCAGCCCTGAAAACTAATGCAGTTTTTCACTATCCCTCTGCAGCCTATCCACAGGCACAACAGCTTTGGGGATCTCTGCTTTCCCAGAGACTCAGCATGTCACGGTGCTCGCTCTCGGCAGAAGCTTTTTTCTGAAAAGGCAAACTTACGGCTCCTTCTCCCACAGGGAAGGTGCCAGCCCTGAAAACTAATGCAGTTTTTCACTATCCCTCTGCAGCCTATCCACAGGCACAACAGCTTTGGGGATCTCTGCTTTCCCAGAGACTCAGCATGTCACGGTGCTCGCTCTCGGCAGAAGCTTTTTTCTGAAAAGGCAAACTTACGGCTCCTTCTCCCACAGGGAAGGTGCCAGCCCTGAAAACTAATGCAGTTTTTCACTATCCCTCTGCAGCCTATCCACAGGCACAACAGCTTTTGGGATCTCTTCTTTCCCAGAGACTCAGCATGTCACGGTGCTCGCTCTCGGCAGAAGCTTTTTTCTGAAAAGGCAAACTTACGGCTCCTTCTCCCACAGGGAAGGTGCCAGCCCTGAAAACTAATGCAGTTTTTCACTATCCCTCTGCAGCCTATCCACAGGCACAACAGCTTTGGGGATCTCTGCTTTCCCAGAGACTCAGCATGTCACGGTGCTCGCTCTCGGCAGAAGCTTTTTTCTGAAAAGGCAAACTTACGGCTCCTTCTCCCACAGGGAAGGTGCCAGCCCTGAAAACTAATGCAGTTTTTCACTATCCCTCTGCAGCCTATCCACAGGCACAACAGCTTTGGGGATCTCTGCTTTCCCAGAGACTCAGCATGTCACGGTGCTCGCTCTCGGCAGAAGCTTTTTTCTGAAAAGGCAAACTTACGGCTCCTTCTCCCACAGGGAAGGTGCCAGCCCTGAAAACTAATGCAGTTTTTCACTATCCCTCTGCAGCCTATCCACAGGCACAACAGCTTTGGGGATCTCTGCTTTCCCAGAGACTCAGCATGTCACGGTGCTCGCTCTCGGCAGAAGCTTTTTTCTGAAAAGGCAAACTTACGGCTCCTTCTCCCACAGGGAAGGTGCCAGCCCTGAAAACTAATGCAGTTTTTCACTATCCCTCTGCAGCCTATCCACAGGCACAACAGCTTTGGGGATCTCTGCTTTCCCAGAGACTCAGCATGTCACGGTGCTCGCTCTCGGCAGAAGCTTTTTTCTGAAAAGGCAAACTTACGGCTCCTTCTCCCACAGGGAAGGTGCCAGCCCTGAAAACTAATGCAGTTTTTCACTATCCCTCTGCAGCCTATCCACAGGCACAACAGCTTTTGGGATCTCTTCTTTCCCAGAGACTCAGCATGTCACGGTGCTCGCTCTCGGCAGAAGCTTTTTTCTGAAAAGGCAAACTTACGGCTCCTTCTCCCACAGGGAAGGTGCCAGCCCTGAAAACTAATGCAGTTTTTCACTATCCCTCTGCAGCCTATCCACAGGCACAACAGCTTTGGGGATCTCTGCTTTCCCAGAGACTCAGCATGTCACGGTGCTCGCTCTCGGCAGAAGCTTTTTTCTGAAAAGGCAAACTTACGGCTCCTTCTCCAACAGGGAAGGTGCCAGCCCTGAAAACTAATGCAGTTTTTCACTATCCCTCTGCAGCCTATCCACAGGCACAACAGCTTTGGGGATCTCTTCTTTCCCAGAGACTCAGCATGTCACGGTGCTCGCTCTCGGCAGAAGCTTTTTTCTGAAAAGGCAAACTTACGGCTCCTTCTCCCACAGGGAAGGTGCCAGCCCTGAAAACTAATGCAGTTTTTCACTATCCCTCTGCAGCCTATCCACAGGCACAACAGCTTTGGGGATCTCTGCTTTCCCAGAGACTCAGCATGTCACGGTGCTCGCTCTCGGCAGAAGCTTTTTTCTGAAAAGGCAAACTTACGGCTCCTTCTCCCACAGGGAAGGTGCCAGCCCTGAAAACTAATGCAGTTTTTCACTATCCCTCTGCAGCCTATCCACAGGCACAACAGCTTTGGGGATCTCTGCTTTCCCAGAGACTCAGCATGTCACGGTGCTCGCTCTCGGCAGAAGCTTTTTTCTGAAAAGGCAAACTTACGGCTCCTTCTCCCACAGGGAAGGTGCCAGCCCTGAAAACTAATGCAGTTTTTCACTATCCCTCTGCAGCCTATCCACAGGCACAACAGCTTTGGGGATCTCTGCTTTCCAGAGACTCAGCATGTCACAGTGCTCGCTCTCGGCAGAAGCTTTTTTCTGAAAAGGCAAACTTACGGCTCCTTCTCCCACAGGGAAGGTGCCAGCCCTGAAAACTAATGCAGTTTTTCACTATCCCTCTGCAGCCTATCCACAGGCACAACAGCTTTGGGGATCTCTGCTTTCCCAGAGACTCAGCATGTCACGGTGCTCGCTCTCGGCAGCAGCTTTTTTCTGAAAAGGCAAACTTACGGCTCCTTCTCCCACAGGGAAGGTGCCAGCCCTGAAAACTAATGCAGTTTTTCACTATCCCTCTGCAGCCTATCCACAGGCACAACAGCTTTGGGGATCTCTGCTTTCCCAGAGACTCAGCATGTCACGGTGCTCGCTCTCGGCAGAAGCTTTTTTCTGAAAAGGCAAACTTACGGCTCCTTCTCCCACAGGGAAGGTGCCAGCCCTGAAAACTAATGCAGTTTTTCACTATCCCTCTGCAGCCTATCCACAGGCACAACAGCTTTGGGGATCTCTGCTTTCCCAGAGACTCAGCATGTCACGGTGCTCACTCTCGGCAGAAGCTTTTTTCTGAAAAGGCAAACTTACGGCTCCTCCCACAAGGAAGGTGCCAGCCCTGAAAACTAATGCAGTTTTTCACTATCCCTCTGCAGCCTATCCACAGGCACAACAGCTTTGGGGATCTCTGCTTTCCCAGAGACTCAGCATGTCACGGTGCTCGCTCTCGGCAGAAGCTTTTTTCTGAAAAGGCAAACTTACGGCTCCTTCTCCCACAGGGAAGGTGCCAGCCCTGAAAACTAATGCAGTTTTTCACTATCCCTCTGCAGCCTATCCACAGGCACAACAGCTTTGGGGATCTCTGCTTTCCCAGAGACTCAGCATGTCACAGTGCTCGCTCTCGGCAGAAGCTTTTTTCTGAAAAGGCAAACTTACGGCTCCTTCTCCCACAGGGAAGGTGCCAGCCCTGAAAACTAATGCAGTTTTTCACTATCCCTCTGCAGCCTATCCACAGGCACAACAGCTTTGGGGATCTCTGCTTTCCCAGAGACTCAGCATGTCACGGTGCTCGCTCTCGGCAGAAGCTTTTTTCTGAAAAGGCAAACTTACGGCTCCTTCTCCCACAGGGAAGGTGCCAGCCCTGAAAACTAATGCAGTTTTTCACTATCCCTCTGCAGCCTATCCACAGGCACAACAGCTTTGGGGATCTCTGCTTTCCCAGAGACTCAGCATGTCACGGTGCTCGCTCTCGGCAGAAGCTTTTTTCTGAAAAGGCAAACTTACGGCTCCTTCTCCCACAGGGAAGGTGCCAGCCCTGAAAACTAATGCAGTTTTTCACTATCCCTCTGCAGCCTATCCACAGGCACAACAGCTTTGGGGATCTCTGCTTTCCCAGAGACTCAGCATGTCACGGTGCTCGCTCTCGGCAGAAGCTTTTTTCTGAAAAGGCAAACTTACGGCTCCTTCTCCCACAGGGAAGGTGCCAGCCCTGAAAACTAATGCAGTTTTTCACTATCCCTCTGCAGCCTATCCACAGGCACAACAGCTTTGGGGATCTCTGCTTTCCCAGAGACTCAGCATGTCACGGTGCTCGCTCTCGGCAGAAGCTTTTTTCTGAAAAGGCAAACTTACGGCTCCTTCTCCCACAGGGAAGGTGCCAGCCCTGAAAACTAATGCAGTTTTTCACTATCCCTCTGCAGCCTATCCACAGGCACAACAGCTTTGGGGATCTCTGCTTTCCCAGAGACTCAGCATGTCACGGTGCTCGCTCTCGGCAGAAGCTTTTTTCTGAAAAGGCAAACTTACGGCTCCTTCTCCCACAGGGAAGGTGCCAGCCCTGAAAACTAATGCAGTTTTTCACTATCCCTCTGCAGCCTATCCACAGGCACAACAGCTTTGGGGATCTCTGCTTTCCCAGAGACTCAGCATGTCACGGTGCTCGCTCTCGGCAGAAGCTTTTTTCTGAAAAGGCAAACTTACGGCTCCTTCTCCCACAGGGAAGGTGCCAGCCCTGAAAACTAATGCAGTTTTTCACTATCCCTCTGCAGCCTATCCACAGGCACAACAGCTTTTGGGATCTCTTCTTTCCCAGAGACTCAGCATGTCACGGTGCTCGCTCTCGGCAGAAGCTTTTTTCTGAAAAGGCAAACTTACGGCTCCTTCTCCCACAGGGAAGGTGCCAGCCCTGAAAACTAATGCAGTTTTTCACTATCCCTCTGCAGCCTATCCACAGGCACAACAGCTTTGGGGATCTCTGCTTTCCCAGAGACTCAGCATGTCACGGTGCTCGCTCTCGGCAGAAGCTTTTTTCTGAAAAGGCAAACTTACGGCTCCTTCTCCCACAGGGAAGGTGCCAGCCCTGAAAACTAATGCAGTTTTTCACTATCCCTCTGCAGCCTATCCACAGGCACAACAGCTTTGGGGATCTCTGCTTTCCCAGAGACTCAGCATGTCACGGTGCTCGCTCTCGGCAGAAGCTTTTTTCTGAAAAGGCAAACTTACGGCTCCTTCTCCCACAGGGAAGGTGCCAGCCCTGAAAACTAATGCAGTTTTTCACTATCCCTCTGCAGCCTATCCACAGGCACAACAGCTTTGGGGATCTCTGCTTTCCCAGAGACTCAGCATGTCACGGTGCTCGCTCTCGGCAGAAGCTTTTTTCTGAAAAGGCAAACTTACGGCTCCTTCTCCCACAGGGAAGGTGCCAGCCCTGAAAACTAATGCAGTTTTTCACTATCCCTCTGCAGCCTATCCACAGGCACAACAGCTTTTGGGATCTCTTCTTTCCCAGAGACTCAGCATGTCACGGTGCTCGCTCTCGGCAGAAGCTTTTTTCTGAAAAGGCAAACTTACGGCTCCTTCTCCCACAGGGAAGGTGCCAGCCCTGAAAACTAATGCAGTTTTTCACTATCCCTCTGCAGCCTATCCACAGGCACAACAGCTTTGGGGATCTCTGCTTTCCCAGAGACTCAGCATGTCACGGTGCTCGCTCTCGGCAGAAGCTTTTTTCTGAAAAGGCAAACTTACGGCTCCTTCTCCCACAGGGAAGGTGCCAGCCCTGAAAACTAATGCAGTTTTTCACTATCCCTCTGCAGCCTATCCACAGGCACAACAGCTTTGGGGATCTCTGCTTTCCCAGAGACTCAGCATGTCACGGTGCTCGCTCTCGGCAGAAGCTTTTTTCTGAAAAGGCAAACTTACGGCTCCTTCTCCCACAGGGAAGGTGCCAGCCCTGAAAACTAATGCAGTTTTTCACTATCCCTCTGCAGCCTATCCACAGGCACAACAGCTTTGGGGATCTCTGCTTTCCCAGAGACTCAGCATGTCACGGTGCTCGCTCTCGGCAGAAGCTTTTTTCTGAAAAGGCAAACTTACGGCTCCTTCTCCCACAGGGAAGGTGCCAGCCCTGAAAACTAATGCAGTTTTTCACTATCCCTCTGCAGCCTATCCACAGGCACAACAGCTTTGGGGATCTCTGCTTTCCCAGAGACTCAGCATGTCACGGTGCTCGCTCTCGGCAGAAGCTTTTTTCTGAAAAGGCAAACTTACGGCTCCTTCTCCCACAGGGAAGGTGCCAGCCCTGAAAACTAATGCAGTTTTTCACTATCCCTCTGCAGCCTATCCACAGGCACAACAGCTTTGGGGATCTCTGCTTTCCCAGAGACTCAGCATGTCACGGTGCTCGCTCTCGGCAGCAGCTTTTTTCTGAAAAGGCAAACTTACGGCTCCTTCTCCCACAGGGAAGGTGCCAGCCCTGAAAACTAATGCAGTTTTTCACTATCCCTCTGCAGCCTATCCACAGGCACAACAGCTTTGGGGATCTCTGCTTTCCCAGAGACTCAGCATGTCACGGTGCTCGCTCTCGGCAGAAGCTTTTTTCTGAAAAGGCAAACTTACGGCTCCTTCTCCCACAGGGAAGGTGCCAGCCCTGAAAACTAATGCAGTTTTTCACTATCCCTCTGCAGCCTATCCACAGGCACAACAGCTTTGGGGATCTCTGCTTTCCCAGAGACTCAGCATGTCACGGTGCTCGCTCTCGGCAGAAGCTTTTTTCTGAAAAGGCAAACTTACGGCTCCTTCTCCCACAGGGAAGGTGCCAGCCCTGAAAACTAATGCAGTTTTTCACTATCCCTCTGCAGCCTATCCACAGGCACAACAGCTTTGGGGATCTCTGCTTTCCCAGAGACTCAGCATGTCACGGTGCTCGCTCTCGGCAGAAGCTTTTTTCTGAAAAGGCAAACTTACGGCTCCTTCTCCCACAGGGAAGGTGCCAGCCCTGAAAACTAATGCAGTTTTTCACTATCCCTCTGCAGCCTATCCACAGGCACAACAGCTTTGGGGATCTCTGCTTTCCCAGAGACTCAGCATGTCACGGTGCTCGCTCTCGGCAGAAGCTTTTTTCTGAAAAGGCAAACTTACGGCTCCTTCTCCCACAGGGAAGGTGCCAGCCCTGAAAACTAATGCAGTTTTTCACTATCCCTCTGCAGCCTATCCACAGGCACAACAGCTTTGGGGATCTCTGCTTTCCCAGAGACTCAGCATGTCACGGTGCTCGCTCTCGGCAGAAGCTTTTTTCTGAAAAGGCAAACTTACGGCTCCTTCTCCCACAGGGAAGGTGCCAGCCCTGAAAACTAATGCAGTTTTTCACTATCCCTCTGCAGCCTATCCACAGGCACAACAGCTTTGGGGATCTCTGCTTTCCCAGAGACTCAGCATGTCACGGTGCTCGCTCTCGGCAGAAGCTTTTTTCTGAAAAGGCAAACTTACGGCTCCTTCTCCCACAGGGAAGGTGCCAGCCCTGAAAACTAATGCAGTTTTTCACTATCCCTCTGCAGCCTATCCACAGGCACAACAGCTTTGGGGATCTCTGCTTTCCCAGAGACTCAGCATGTCACGGTGCTCGCTCTCGGCAGAAGCTTTTTTCTGAAAAGGCAAACTTACGGCTCCTTCTCCCACAGGGAAGGTGCCAGCCCTGAAAACTAATGCAGTTTTTCACTATCCCTCTGCAGCCTATCCACAGGCACAACAGCTTTGGGGATCTCTGCTTTCCCAGAGACTCAGCATGTCACGGTGCTCGCTCTCGGCAGAAGCTTTTTTCTGAAAAGGCAAACTTACGGCTCCTTCTCCCACAGGGAAGGTGCCAGCCCTGAAAACTAATGCAGTTTTTCACTATCCCTCTGCAGCCTATCCACAGGCACAACAGCTTTGGGGATCTCTGCTTTCCCAGAGACTCAGCATGTCACGGTGCTCGCTCTCGGCAGAAGCTTTTTTCTGAAAAGGCAAACTTACGGCTCCTTCTCCCACAGGGAAGGTGCCAGCCCTGAAAACTAATGCAGTTTTTCACTATCCCTCTGCAGCCTATCCACAGGCACAACAGCTTTGGGGATCTCTGCTTTCCCAGAGACTCAGCATGTCACGGTGCTCGCTCTCGGCAGAAGCTTTTTTCTGAAAAGGCAAACTTACGGCTCCTTCTCCCACAGGGAAGGTGCCAGCCCTGAAAACTAATGCAGTTTTTCACTATCCCTCTGCAGCCTATCCACAGGCACAACAGCTTTGGGGATCTCTGCTTTCCCAGAGACTCAGCATGTCACGGTGCTCGCTCTCGGCAGAAGCTTTTTTCTGAAAAGGCAAACTTACGGCTCCTTCTCCCACAGGGAAGGTGCCAGCCCTGAAAGAAACTGCTGATATTCAGTATCCCTCTGCAGCCTATCCACAGGCACAACAGCACTGTGGATCTCTGCTCTCCCAGAGACTCAGCATGTCACGGTGCTCGTTCTCGGCAGAAGCTTTTTTCTGACAAGGCAAACTTATGGCTCCTTCTCCAACAAGGAAGGTGCCAGCCCTGAAAGAAACTGCTGATCTTCAGTATCCCTCTGCATCCTATCATTAGCCGCAACAGCACTGGGGATCTCTGCTTTCCCAGAGACTCAGCATGTCACGGTGCTCGCTCTCGGCAGAAGCTTTTTTCTGAAAAGGCAAACTTACGGCTCCTTCTCCCACAGGGAAGGTGCCAGCCCTGAAAACTAATGCAGTTTTTCACTATCCCTCTGCAGCCTATCCACAGGCACAACAGCTTTGGGGATCTCTGCTTTCCCAGAGACTCAGCATGTCACGGTGCTCGCTCTCGGCAGAAGCTTTTTTCTGAAAAGGCAAACTTACGGCTCCTTCTCCCACAGGGAAGGTGCCAGCCCTGAAAACTAATGCAGTTTTTCACTATCCCTCTGCAGCCTATCCACAGGCACAACAGCTTTGGGGATCTCTGCTTTCCCAGAGACTCAGCATGTCACGGTGCTCGCTCTCGGCAGCAGCTTTTTTCTGAAAAGGCAAACTTACGGCTCCTTCTCCCACAGGGAAGGTGCCAGCCCTGAAAACTAATGCAGTTTTTCACTATCCCTCTGCAGCCTATCCACAGGCACAACAGCTTTGGGGATCTCTGCTTTCCCAGAGACTCAGCATGTCACGGTGCTCGCTCTCGGCAGCAGCTTTTTTCTGAAAAGGCAAACTTACGGCTCCTTCTCCCACAGGGAAGGTGCCAGCCCTGAAAACTAATGCAGTTTTTCACTATCCCTCTGCAGCCTATCCACAGGCACAACAGCTTTGGGGATCTCTGCTTTCCCAGAGACTCAGCATGTCACGGTGCTCGCTCTCGGCAGAAGCTTTTTTCTGAAAAGGCAAACTTACGGCTCCTTCTCCCACAGGGAAGGTGCCAGCCCTGAAAACTAATGCAGTTTTTCACTATCCCTCTGCAGCCTATCCACAGGCACAACAGCTTTGGGGATCTCTGCTTTCCCAGAGACTCAGCATGTCACGGTGCTCGCTCTCGGCAGAAGCTTTTTTCTGAAAAGGCAAACTTACGGCTCCTTCTCCCACAGGGAAGGTGCCAGCCCTGAAAACTAATGCAGTTTTTCACTATCCCTCTGCAGCCTATCCACAGGCACAACAGCTTTGGGGATCTCTGCTTTCCCAGAGACTCAGCATGTCACGGTGCTCGCTCTCGGCAGAAGCTTTTTTCTGAAAAGGCAAACTTACGGCTCCTTCTCCCACAGGGAAGGTGCCAGCCCTGAAAACTAATGCAGTTTTTCACTATCCCTCTGCAGCCTATCCACAGGCACAACAGCTTTGGGGATCTCTGCTTTCCCAGAGACTCAGCATGTCACGGTGCTCGCTCTCGGCAGAAGCTTTTTTCTGAAAAGGCAAACTTACGGCTCCTTCTCCCACAGGGAAGGTGCCAGCCCTGAAAACTAATGCAGTTTTTCACTATCCCTCTGCAGCCTATCCACAGGCACAACAGCTTTGGGGATCTCTGCTTTCCCAGAGACTCAGCATGTCACGGTGCTCGCTCTCGGCAGAAGCTTTTTTCTGAAAAGGCAAACTTACGGCTCCTTCTCCCACAGGGAAGGTGCCAGCCCTGAAAACTAATGCAGTTTTTCACTATCCCTCTGCAGCCTATCCACAGGCACAACAGCTTTGGGGATCTCTGCTTTCCCAGAGACTCAGCATGTCACGGTGCTCGCTCTCGGCAGAAGCTTTTTTCTGAAAAGGCAAACTTACGGCTCCTTCTCCCACAGGGAAGGTGCCAGCCCTGAAAACTAATGCAGTTTTTCACTATCCCTCTGCAGCCTATCCACAGGCACAACAGCTTTGGGGATCTCTGCTTTCCCAGAGACTCAGCATGTCACGGTGCTCGCTCTCGGCAGAAGCTTTTTTCTGAAAAGGCAAACTTACGGCTCCTTCTCCCACAGGGAAGGTGCCAGCCCTGAAAACTAATGCAGTTTTTCACTATCCCTCTGCAGCCTATCCACAGGCACAACAGCTTTGGGGATCTCTGCTTTCCCAGAGACTCAGCATGTCACGGTGCTCGCTCTCGGCAGCAGCTTTTTTCTGAAAAGGCAAACTTACGGCTCCTTCTCCCACAGGGAAGGTGCCAGCCCTGAAAACTAATGCAGTTTTTCACTATCCCTCTGCAGCCTATCCACAGGCACAACAGCTTTGGGGATCTCTGCTTTCCCAGAGACTCAGCATGTCACGGTGCTCGCTCTCGGCAGAAGCTTTTTTCTGAAAAGGCAAACTTACGGCTCCTTCTCCCACAGGGAAGGTGCCAGCCCTGAAAACTAATGCAGTTGTTCACTATCCCTCTGCAGCCTATCCACAGGCACAACAGCTTTGGGGATCTCTGCTTTCCCAGAGACTCAGCATGTCACGGTGCTCGCTCTCGGCAGAAGCTTTTTTCTGAAAAGGCAAACTTACGGCTCCTTCTCCCACAGGGAAGGTGCCAGCCCTGAAAACTAATGCAGTTTTTCACTATCCCTCTGCAGCCTATCCACAGGCACAACAGCTTTGGGGATCTCTGCTTTCCCAGAGACTCAGCATGTCACGGTGCTCGCTCTCGGCAGAAGCTTTTTTCTGAAAAGGCAAACTTACGGCTCCTTCTCCCACAGGGAAGGTGCCAGCCCTGAAAACTAATGCAGTTTTTCACTATCCCTCTGCAGCCTATCCACAGGCACAACAGCTTTGGGGATCTCTGCTTTCCCAGAGACTCAGCATGTCACGGTGCTCGCTCTCGGCAGAAGCTTTTTTCTGAAAAGGCAAACTTACGGCTCCTTCTCCCACAGGGAAGGTGCCAGCCCTGAAAACTAATGCAGTTTTTCACTATCCCTCTGCAGCCTATCCACAGGCACAACAGCTTTGGGGATCTCTGCTTTCCCAGAGACTCAGCATGTCACGGTGCTCGCTCTCGGCAGAAGCTTTTTTCTGAAAAGGCAAACTTACGGCTCCTTCTCCCACAGGGAAGGTGCCAGCCCTGAAAACTAATGCAGTTTTTCACTATCCCTCTGCAGCCTATCCACAGGCACAACAGCTTTGGGGATCTCTGCTTTCCCAGAGACTCAGCATGTCACGGTGCTCGCTCTCGGCAGAAGCTTTTTTCTGAAAAGGCAAACTTACGGCTCCTTCTCCCACAGGGAAGGTGCCAGCCCTGAAAACTAATGCAGTTTTTCACTATCCCTCTGCAGCCTATCCACAGGCACAACAGCTTTGGGGATCTCTGCTTTCCCAGAGACTCAGCATGTCACGGTGCTCGCTCTCGGCAGAAGCTTTTTTCTGAAAAGGCAAACTTACGGCTCCTTCTCCCACAGGGAAGGTGCCAGCCCTGAAAACTAATGCAGTTTTTCACTATCCCTCTGCAGCCTATCCACAGGCACAACAGCTTTGGGGATCTCTGCTTTCCCAGAGACTCAGCATGTCACGGTGCTCGCTCTCGGCAGAAGCTTTTTTCTGAAAAGGCAAACTTACGGCTCCTTCTCCCACAGGGAAGGTGCCAGCCCTGAAAACTAATGCAGTTTTTCACTATCCCTCTGCAGCCTATCCACAGGCACAACAGCTTTGGGGATCTCTGCTTTCCCAGAGACTCAGCATGTCACGGTGCTCGCTCTCGGCAGAAGCTTTTTTCTGAAAAGGCAAACT